>NC_062229.1:16649306-16766884 GCF_902686445.1 Sciurus carolinensis
CATCTGCAGTGTGAGGAACAGGGACATTGAGACCACTCTGAGGAGATTCTCTGTGAAACAACACAAATATCCGCTGTTCTGAGACTAAGAAGCTGCCATTGATGGCAGAGTGTGAAGCCTCAGAGCAAGTAATTGCAAGTTTGTTCAGATCATGGAAGTAGGACTTGTGCCTTCTATTTATTTTCTCAAGTTTCCATTTCTTTGATTTCAACTCCTCTATAAAAGATGAGCACTCAACTTGTGAAGCTTTCTCCTCTTTGACATCTGAACAGTGTTCACCTTGGTCTCTTTCACACTTTCTCAATGTCATTTTCAATGGTGGGATTAGAAATCCTGGAAAGTACCATTTATCTCATTGGACAACTTGCATTTTCTTAAATACCTTCTTCTCAAATACCAGTACACACACAATAAATTTTTCTTTTCTGTTCTTTCTTTTTTCTTTTTGTTACTCAAAAGCAGTCATGTGTTGAATTCCTCCTAGGAAGAAAGCACACTTGACAACCAAGCCTCGTGTGTCATTTTGCACTAGAGGGAATCCCAGGACCACAGTTCTGCCCTGTGGGTGCCTCGTGCCTCTGGCTTCAGCCTCTCAATGGCTCTTCCTGGTGATGTGGACTCTAAGAGACCAGCTGAGTCAAGACCCAGAACAGCTTCTTTCTCATGTCAGAGTTCTGTTTACTCACTCAGCTTGAGGTCCATGGTGTGAACACCAGAGTGACCAGGTTGGTGCAGACCTCACCAACTCACAAAGTGTTGATTCAGCGGTGGAGTCAGGCATCAGAAGGCTCACTTTCTGGATGAAAAGCAGCCCCCATTATAGGGGAGGTCTGGGTCTCTATAGGTTACATGCTGGGAGATGACTGAACCACTGAAGACTTCATCAGAACAGATCAGTTTGGGCACTCAGGAAACAGTTTGTGAGAGTTTGAAGTTTGCATTTAGTATACAAGGATGGAGGGTCCAGGGTTCAGCATTCAGTGCTTATCTCCTTCCCTCCAGGGTCTATTGTGCTGTCACTGGAGAAGTATGTACTTGGGGAAGGATCAATATTTTGACCCCCCCCCCCGAGAGAGTGTCGTGTTTAGGTTTGATGGACATCTTCTTCACAGGGGTTGTCTTGTCACTGGGAAGGGAGGTATTGGGAAGGACCAGTGTTATCAATATTTCACCTTCTTCCTCTCTCTTGCCAGGCTGCTGTGTTGGAGGTTGTCATTTCCATATCATTTGCATGGTCTCTGCCACAATCACATCAGACATTTATCAGATATATATTTAGGAAATACAGATCTCCAAGTCATGTCTCTATGGAAAGACAAATTTGAAATGATAGGTAGATCAGTTTGCCTCAACATCAAAGAGGACCTTAAATTAGAAAAGATGAACTTTATATTGTATTAGTACCCAAGATATGTCTTTTTCATACTGAAAATACAATTACTGTAGAGTGGAAGATTGGATCCCATGTGCAAGTGAGTTTGCTCTTCAAAGATTGATTGGCATTGTTTGGAGGCATTACTGAGCTATCAGTTTCTGCCTGAAAATTTCCAGCACTTTCTAGAAAAATGAATCCTTATGTGTTCTGAATGAAGTCACTTATGGTTTGGCTATGAGGTATCCCCCAACAGTTCAGTATTAGGCAATTCAGGAATGTCAGATATGAAAGGATTAGATGAGGAAAGCTGTCACATCTTCAGTGGATTAATCCACTCAATGGATTAATCATTTGAATGGACTACTTGGTGATAACTATAGACAGGGGAGGGTGACTGGAGGAAGCAGATCATGGTTGGGGGGAGGCCCTTGGGATTCTATCTTATCTCTGGCTCCTCATTCTCTCTGCGTCCTTGCCATGAGCTGAGCACCTTTCCTCCTCCATGCCTTTCTGCCCTGTTTGGCATCATTTCAAGTCCAGAGCAATGGCGTCAGCCAATCATGGACTGAACCTCTGAAACCATGATCCCAAAATAATCTCTTGTCATGGAAATCGTTCTTGTCAGGGATTTTGGTCACAATGAAGAACATCTGACTGACAAACCTATCTTCTGTAAATGTTGTCATTTACAGAGGGTATTGAACAGGCAAAATCAATATTATCCCTTCTATGTCTCCTTCATGTGCAGGAATCATTTCAGTCTTCATGTTCAATGGATGACTCACAAGAGAGCTTGAGTTCCTGCCCAGTCATTCAATTTCAGACCACAAACATGCATGTTCTTTTTTCTGGAAAATAATCAACATTTATCATTTTAAAATAGATTTGTATTGAATAAAATTGAACAAGAGAGTAATTGTGAATGGTGTCTTTAAATATCAGAGCAAATTCCAAAACAAACAGTAGCAGATTATTCTAATTGCTTTCAATTACCTTCCTTTCACTTACCATAAGGGTTAACTATTGCTGTGTAACAAATGGGTTTAATATAATATCTTACCATCAAATAGAAGTGCCTGGTGATGAGTTATTCTGAGCTCACTGGTCCCCTTTTGAATCTGTGGAGAGTTGTGTGCCCCCTGGGTCCCTCTGCCAGTCTTGGCTGGGCTTTCTGGGGACTCAGAGCTGAGTGTTGGCTGATCTAGGGTGACATAATAGGAACTGGCTTCTCTTCCAGATATTTTTTCCTCCAGCTGTCTAGCCTGGATTGGTCAGCAGCCAGGGCAGATTTCCAACACAGAGCAGCTGAATGCCCTTGAAAGTCCCTTTGGACTCACCAACATCCTCATCATATTTTATTGCCAAAGCAAATTAAAGACCCTAAACTCATCTTGGTCATCTTAAGTCTTGGAGGATGACTCCTTCCAAATCCATCCTCAGGAGCTGATCATCGTAGAGAAAAGGATAAAAATTAAAATAGGGTTATCCCTCCATGTCCATTGGGACTGACTCTAGGACCTTCAGAGATACACAAATCTGCCTCTGTACCAGGAAAGAGGCTGAGAGCAAAATGTATTGAATGAGCATGGCTGGGTGCCAAGAAGAGTTTAAGAAACATTAGGCAGCCCTGATTGAATACATACAGGAAATGTGGCCTGCATTCATGATGGAATAATATTTGGCCATTAAAAAGGAATGAAATCTTGTCATTTGATAGTCATTATATGGAATGGTCATTTGCACATATGGATTTATGGATCTGCATATGTCATTTGTGATCCTTGTGTAAATGTTTTGGGTATATGACTTGTTACAAATATTCTCAAATAGCTGTATTTAGTTATAGAGGATATTTCGTTACAAGTAACAGAGAGCCAAACCAGTTACTGAAACAAATTCTGTATATATTTATATATCACAGGTTTCAACCTAGGAACTCAAGGCTACTCTCACAACATTTGGATGTAATTGAGGACTTAGTCTTCTGGTGTTTCTCTGCAACATCATACCCAATGTGTGTTTCTAATTTCATGGTCACAGAATAGCTCATATACCACCAGATATCAAATCTATATTGCAGCCAGGAAGACTGGGAGAAGAGTCAAGGATGAAGTGTAAAGGGAATCGCAGGGAGGTCTTTGCAAAATACAAACCAACAAAAGAAACCTCTCAGATGAAGTATAAAACACAGATGGGAAAAGTGCTATATCAACAGCTCAATGAAATTTCACAAAGTGAATATCCTCCAAGCAGCTTGAACTCACAAAAAAATAGAATCTAACAGCCACACAGAAGCTTCTGTGGTATCAATTCCAGGTGCTACTTCTGCCCCTGTGGTAACTACTCTCTGGAATCATAAGAGCACAGATTACCTGTTGACCAAAGTAAACTTCTAATAAACAGAATTGTGCCCCTTTGTGCTGCCTTATTCTGCTCAATATTGTGTGAGTATGCATTTTTTCCACTGGGATGATGTGATGTGTGTTTTCCCTAAAACTCCACCTAACAGACTTCAGTTTACAGCTCTTTGGCCACAACTGGGGCATGAGAGATGGTGGGTAGAATAATGCCTGAAGCAATGTCCACAGCCCACTTCCCAGAACTCTGAATAAGTTAGTCAGGAGTAGAAGAGATTAGACTTCTGACAAGTGACCACAGAGAGGGATATTATCCCAGGATATCTGAGGAAGTCAAAGTCGCCACAAAGGTACTTACATGTGGAAGAGAAAAATAGAAGAGTCAATGTTGGTGTAATGCAATGTGAGGAAGACTCACCTGCCACAGCTGGCCTTAAAGAGGGTGGAGGTGGCCATGAGCCAAGGAATGAGGGCAGCCTCCAGGAACAGAGAAAGGATTCTGCCTCACAAACACTTGAAGAAACAGCCCTGCAGACTCCTCAATACATACCCCAATTAAAAATATACTGGATTTTTAAACTTATGTAATGAAAAGTTTTACATTTTTATCCTTTGAAAATTCCACTTATTGGTCCAAAGGTAGTAAGGATTAGAGGGAAACATTATCTTCATTTATCAGTACATCCTCCATACACACATTGAAAAATTACACTGTGCACCATACATAAGATTTTACATGTTAATTTTACGTTTTTCTGAAATTGATTAAGAAAATGGAATTGTTGACTATCCTGATTTGATCATTCCATCCTGTACACTTGAATTGAACTATTACACCATACCCCATAAATTTGTACAATTAAGAAAATAATTTTTAAAATACAATGGTTTAAAATGTGCATGTCAAAATCATTGATAAAAAAATTAAAATGTTTAAAAAACTAGGGGAAAATACATGATATCTTGTATAATGTGGAAATCTGCCTCATTATTATAATCATTTACCTAACTTTACTGTAAAACATCAGTCATAAACCTAAAATATGGACAATAAAATGTATCTTAACAATGAAATAAATTTAAATTAAATGAAATCTAAAGAAGCAAAATACACTTATACAAATTATTTCAAAACAATTAGAGTTTTAAAAGCCCAAGAAAAAATTGATTTGATCCTTGAACCACCGAACCACTGACCTAAAAGTAAATAGAAACGGCTCCGGAATAGGAAAAGGTGTTGATTTCATGAATACACAGAACAATCACATTAAAATAATCGGAGAACTTCAAGTGCCTTACGCTGGTGTTGGAATTCTTCCCGTTCATCCTGACACATAACCTTCCCCGTTGGGGAGAATCTGAGAAGCAGGAGTTTCTATCAGAAGTTTCTGTTTTGTACTACCTTTAGTTTTACATCAGCAAAGCTTCTCTAGAGCCGACTGAACCTCAGGTCTGGAAGCCTGGCCTGGTCCACACAGACTGGGCAGGGACCTCTTCATCGTCTCTGTGACTAGGCTGGGGCCTCTTCCTTCCCTCTGTGACCTCAAGCTCGTTGCCTGGCGACAATAAGCTCTTGCTTCCTTGTGAAGAAGTGACCAGAAACATCCAGACACAGTGTGTATAACATGGTCCAACAAACTGGCAAATGCCAAGTATAGTTTTTAAATCTTCATTTAATTTTTACTGACATGTGCATGTGCATGTGAACAGGGGTCAGGGTGATACTTTAGCCCATGCACACAGTGTCCAGTGAACAAAACAGCATAAGGAACCTTTCCCTCTCCATGCCATTTCTTTGTGTTCCCAGATTTGAGCTCCTCACTTCTAGGTCCTCATAAAAAACAGGACAACACGTTGTGCTCTGCAGCCCCTCCTCCCCCACTCAGCTGTGGAACTCCAGGACTTCTTCTTTCTACTGAACTGTGTTCTTGTACCCATTTTCCAGCTTCCCTCCTTCCCTCCTCCCACTGCCTCCTTGCCAGTCACTGGGGTCACTATTCTGTATTCAGACTGAGGCTCCTTTGCTTCCACATAGGACAGAGCACATGCGGGGTTGGCTGTCTGGCTTCTTTCATGTGGCAACGTGTCACACCCCCTTTATTTTGTTATGAATGACAGGATTTCTTTCTTCCTGAAGGCTGAAGAGTACTCATATGGATACACTGCATCTCCCTTTTTCATGCCTCTACCATGGGAAGCTAGGCTGGTTCCCTTCCTTGACATTTATGGTACTGCCGAGGGAAAGTGGGGACGAGCAGGTGCCTCTTTTGAATGCTGGTTTCATTCCCTCTGTGTTGTCTGTCTTATCAAGATCTACCTCCATGAGTCTGGAGTATTTTTCTGCCTCAAAGCCTCTTAGGAAATCTACCTATGTGTATGTTTTGGCCCAGACTCTCTCCTCTCTCTTCAACCATCTCCTGAATTTCCTTCTATTCAACAAGAATTCACAGGGGACAAACTCCTTACCAGGAACTGTACCAGACATCATGGTTGCAAGCACAGATGAGCTACACTTCTGAAATTCAAGGAATTGATACCTCGTATGAGTAGTAAAATTCAGTAAGTTCAGTGTGATTGAAAGAGAAAGGGAATCATACAAAGGCAGGGAATCTTCCATTTGGTCTCAGTTGCATCACCACAGAGCACATCTCTGCAAGTGAATGTCCAGGGCAAAAAGAAACACAGAGGGTCACTTCTGAGAATGTGTATTAAAGGTAAAAGATGTTGTTTCTTCAACATGAAAAACAAACCATTATTGTAGATAACTGGGAAAATGCCACATTGTATTCATCAAACTTGGGACTTTATGAACAGCACCAAGGACAGGAAAGACCCTGAAGGAAGACCCAAGGAGAGAGCTGCTTTAGAACTTGTAAAAGCAGAAGACATCAAAGGGCTGATGAAGGAGGCCAGGCTCTCTGGTCCTCAGTGTCATTCATGCTGCTACTCAGCAGAGTCCTGCAATGGCCTTCACTGAGGTGTCCCATGCCCTTGGCCCCTTCATCTCCCTGCTCTTCAGACTGTGGAACATGGGGCTCCATATGTGAGTGCTTTGCACCAAGGTCACTCAAGGTTATCCTAGACAGCAGATGTTTGCAGAACTGAGGTAGACCTCAAGGCCAGTGCTCAGGTGTCAATCTTAAGTGTCCTTCAGTGTCACTGGGGTAAAGGCAGGTCCCCCGCTTGGTTCTGTTGGAAGGTGGTGAAAATGCTAAGAGGGGTTCTAGTAGGAAGTTTTACTTCACTGGGGGATCACACATGAAAGGGGTACAAACCCAAGTCTTCTCTTCATTTTTCATTTCCTGACCATGAGGTGAGCAGCTTTACTCTGCCACATGCCTGTCACCCCCATCATGTGCTCTCTGCCACAGGGCCAGTCCCTAAGATTGGAACCTTGCAAACCATGAGCCAAAATAAAACTTCTCTCCATATAAATCTCAGGTATTTTTTTATAGTAACAAAACACTGACTAACATAGTCAGTACATGAAGCAAGGACACCACCAAGTGAAAAGCTTTGGACTAGCCCCTGGATGATTTAATTCTGAGTGAAGAAAGAATTTCTAAATAATGAAGAGGATTTCAGTAAGAGAGAAAGACCTAGAATGACAGAAACTAACTACAATGCTATGTTATTAGTGAGGTGGCAGAACTTTGGCAAGATCACACAACAGTGTGGGGTACCCATGGATGTGCAGATGAGAGGCAGTAGAAGATGTTCACTTAAGAAAAAGCCATGTTACAATCGAATGTTCATCTGTACTGTCTCCCTTAGTGTCTACATAGCAGAGAGAGCAAGAACAAAGAAAGATCAGGTGCCAGCAATTCTTACCATCCCAAATCTGCTTATTTCAATATCCAACATTTTCACACCAATCTGCAAAGCAAACTTCACCACAGTCTGCTGCACACGTTACATCTGGATTGGTATAAAGCCACAGCAAACTGTGTTCACTCTCATCTACCTGATCTCATGATCGTCACTCAAAACACATTATAGACCATGGCAGCTATGATTGCGTGGGAGAAAGTGAAAAGCAACCATGAGTCCTGGAGGAAAAGGAAAAGTCATCAAAATTTTTACTGTGAAGAAATGGCATGCTCAGACAATCCTCATTTTTCCTTTTATAATTTTAATCAACTTTTTATTTGGAGAAAATTGTAGATTGACATGTTCTTGCTAAGAAATGAGGCCAAAAGATCCAAGGACATTTTAGTCAGCTTCCACAAAAGACTGAGCAAAATATCACAGCCGGGTATTTACACTGATGACAAGGAAATGAAATTGCACAGCAAAGAAAAGCATCCACACCCATGTTTCTGCGACTTAATTCAAAACAGCTAAGTATGGAGTCAACCTAAGTGCTCATCACCAGATGATTGGAGGAGAAAAATGTGTCATATACACAACATGGAACATCATTCAGCTGCATGGAAGGATGAAATCCTATCACTGTGGCAACGTGGATGGAGCCAGAGGACATTGTGCTGAGTGAATAAGGCAGATACAGAAAGGCAAGCACTGTATGGTCTCTCTCATATGAGGAAGTTAAAAAAATAAAACAAAATGCCAACCTGAATGTAGATGTTGGTATGGGGTTGGAGAGAGTGAATTATGGGGCTGGATTTGATGAGTGTACACTGTAGGCTTGTGTGGAAATACCAGGCTGAATTTCATGAAGATTTACAAATAATACATGATTATCAAAGGAAAATGCAGAATGGTTCTCATCAGTCAAGGATTCCAAGTGTTGCCCCATTACAGCAACATCCACCTCCCTCCCTGCCCAGTGACTGTCCACTCATGACCATTAATGTAGTCACCATTTTTTTATTGCTGACATTTCAAAAAAGTTTTCAAGCACATAAAATTGTGCACATGGGGGAAATGGTGGAGTAGATACCTGTGAGGACAGGTTTGTCCATGACTATGGTCAGTACTGTGGACACCACACTGAAATAGAAAGAGGATTCAAAAGATGAGGATATAACCTGATGACCAGTTAACACCCTGGTTTGTTTAGGGCTACCGTGTCAAGAATATAATTTATGGAAGTGATATAGCAAGGAACACACACTTGAAAACCTATTGTCAGCCAGGCATGGTGCTGCATACCGGCTATCCCAGTGACTCAGGAGGCTGAGGCATAAAGATTGAAAGTTCAAGGTCAGCCTCCGCACCCAGCTGGGCTCTAAGCCACTTAGCAAGACCACATGTCAGACAGAAAATAGGGCGCTGGATGGGTAAAGATCTCTCAGTTGAATCTGTGGTACCAATTTTTTTTTCTCAGATTTTCCCCCACAATAAAATTATAAAAATGACCTTGCTTGTTAAACACATTACACAAGTGAATAAATGTTATGACTATTTTCAGTGAAATAAACAATTACTTAGCATGATATATGTCATTTGAGCTTAAATAATTTCTAGAAATATATCTTATATCATCAATGAGGATTTGCAAGTCGTCCTTTTCCAAAGATGGGAATCATTTGGGGAAAGATGAAGAAGGACAAATGGAGAGGATTGGATTTCAGAGAGATCAGAAAGCATCATAAAGTGAATGACGCAGTGGAACTGCATGCAGAGGTGGAAATCAAAGGAACAGAAACTCACGAATAAAGTAGGAGGAGCAGGTTCTGCTTCCACTTTCTGAAAAGAACCCAGTTTTTGGCTCAGAAGATCTGAGTCCTGCAATCATGGGCTTTTCTCCAGTTTTGGACAATTGACATTTAATCTTTCTCTTTCAAAGAGTCTCCTCAGTGCGCTCTTCAGGTCCTGATTCCTCAGACTGTAGATGAAGGGGTTCAGCATGGGGGTGACCACAGTGTACATCAGAGAGGCTGTTGAAGTTGAACGTGAGTTTTGGGTCACTGCAGAACTGAGGTACACACCTAGGCTCGTGCAATAAAATAAGGAGACCACAGAGAGGTGAGAAGCACAGGTGGAGAAGGCTTTGTACCTCCCCTGAGCTGATGAGATTGCACGGATGGAGGAAACGATCTTGGAATAAGAGTAAAGAATGGCAGTGAGGGGGCCCCCACCCAGCAAGATGGCAGCAACATAGATCACCACCTCATTGAGAAAGGTGTCAGAGCAGGCAAGTTGGACCACCTGGTTGAGCTCACAGAGGAAGTGGGGGATTTCCAAGTCTATGCAGAAGGACAGGCACAACACCATTAAGCTTTGCAACAATGCATATAAAACACTCACAACCCAGGACACCAGAATTAGCAATCCACGGAGATGGGGCTTCATGACGACCATGTAGTGCAGGGGGTGACAGATGGCCACGTACCTGTCATAGGCCATCACAGTCAACAGAAGAATGTCCAACTCTATAAGGAGTACAAAGAAATGAATCTGGGTGATGCAGCCTGCATATGTGATGGCCTTGCTCTGTGTCTGGATGTTCACCAGCATCTTTGGGACGGTGGTGGAGGTGAAGCAGATGTCCACAAAGGACAGGTTGAAGAGGAAGAAGTACATGGGTGTGTGCAGGTGGGAGTCTGAGTTGGTGGCCAGGATGATGAGCAGGTTCCCCAGCACAGTGACCAGGTACATGGAGAGGAAAAGTCCAAAGATGAGGGACTGCAGTTCTGTGTCCTCGGCAAATCCCAGAAGGAGGAATTCTGAAATCTCTGTGTCATTCATTGGTTTCATGTGGTTGGTGTGACTATGAGAGAGAGAGAAGGAGAGAGGGAAAGGAGATGCATTTCTACTGTTTAATTTCTATTTTCTCTAATTTTTATTCATAAGTAAAGTCGTCATTTTTATATTTCATCTGAATCTGGTCACCTGTCAAGGCGTCTCCTACACTTTTTTAAAACAAGTTTCTTCCCATCTCTCAGCATTTCCTCAGGAGGTCGTGTACTCTAGAATTTTACTGAGAAATCTCTAGTGTACTTAAAGGAAAAAAGTTGAATATTTACAATGTCCTGGGAATGATCTAGAAAATATGTGAACAGTGCAAAAAACCAATGTCCCTACAATCTAAAGATGGAGAAAATTATAAGCTAATTTTGAAAATTATATAACATGCCAGATAAGGAGATGATTGGGAAAAAAAGAAAATAAGGTAAAAAAGAAGAGAATAGATAGAAGTGTTTTTTTATAAACTGGACATTGGGCAAAAATAAAAGAAGTTGACAAATCAGATTTCAACAAAAAAACAAAAAAAAAAGTCTAAAGGACGACAGAGCAAGTGCCACAGGCTGTCAGGGAAGAGTGTCTGGCAGGAGGCAAAGACCATGCCAAGGTCCTGAGGAAGGTGCCCGTTTCAGACGTCCAAGGCCAGCAAGGAAGCCAGTGTGGCTACAGGAAAGAGCAAGAGGGAGAGAGTCGGCTCAGAGGTAAGTGCAGAGCAGTGACCAGAGGCTGGGAATGGGAGCAGGGAGGAGAGGACATGGGTGGGCTAGTGGACGGTAAAAGCAACAGAGAGGACATGAAGCCTGAGTGTTCCACAGCACAGCAGGGGACTTGTTTCCCTTATGTTTCGTTTATTTCAAAATAGTTAGAAAACAGGAGTGTGAGTTTCCTGTCCCTCGCAATGACAAATGCTGAAAGACATGAATGGGATAATTACAACAATATTGTCATTAAACATTGACACATGTAGCAAAATGTCACAGAGTCCACCACGAATAGATACAATTGTTATGTGTGAATTAAACATGGAAATTGATTTTAAAAGGTGATTCTCCTTGCAATGTCTTCTGTAGGACAGCTTCCTTGGTGGTGTATGTCACAAGGTGCGATTACGCCTGGTGAGAGCAGCTCAGTGTGTGGCTCCTCAGATCTCAGAGCTGACAGCAGAATGCCAAGTTCACAGTATCAGCTCCAGTGTTGTGTTTGTTAGCACTGCATGAACATAGAAAGGCACTCTGAAACTCCTTTGATTTAGTTGTAAAATATTGCACTAATGTCACCCAGTGCATAAGGACCTGGTGGGAAGCAAATGAGGAAACGTGTAGAAAATCTAATTTAACTTACAATAGGGGAAGGGTGTAGAGGGATGTGGACTGAAGACAATGAAAACTGTTCTGTGCAGATGGAAAGTCTATGAATCCATGAGAGACATCTGCCGGCTGGGCTCATCACAGCCTGTTCACAAGAGCCAAGATGTGGAAACCACCGGGACATCCATAAGGGATGAAAAGGGAAAGATAATGTGTTCGTCAATGGGAGGTCAGATAGAGAACACTACAGAATCATATTTAGCTAAGAAACAATGAATCCTGCTATTTGCAGCTGTGTGCATGGAAATAGAGCATGCTGTCATTCATGTGTGCAAGCTAAAATCCTGGCCTTACACAGGAAGAGAGTGGAATCGTGGTCACTGGAGACTGGAAGTATAGGAGGGAGGGGGACAGAAGAAGGGGAGACAATAGTTCCCAAACTCTGAGAGCCAGGAGGAGCCAGCTCTGGGGTCTGCAGCACAGTAGGGAACTGTGACCACAGCAACCTTCCACACACTTCACAGTAACTACAAGAGCCTGAAGATTCTCAGCATGTAGGAGTGACTAATGCTGGAGGAGAAGCAATGCTGACCACCCTGCCTTGTTCATTTCACCCTGCATGCATCTTCCAAAGTATTCTACTGTACCATGTAAATAGGTAGGAATATTTGTATTCATTAAAACATACTTAAAATCATATTTACCACATTGAAGAATACAGTTGTCTTGTGCCTCTGAAACACCAAGACAAATGATTCTGCCCAAAAATTTTGCATTCACACTATAAATTATTTGCAGAACTTTTCTTTGGACTGAAGTGCACTGTCACTTAGTTTCACCTGTCGTCTTGAGTCCTGGAACCCCTGGAATCTCGGGGATGATGGTGGGCTATGTCCTGATGAAGCCATCAGAAGGGCTGGGACCCCACAGGTCAGCAGTGCACTGACACGCCCCACCCACCAGCCTCCCAGCTGAGCAGTGCAGCAGCCCTGGAGTCTCGGGTCTTCACTAGGGGAGGTTGTGGCTGACCTGTATCCAGCACTGGGCCACCAGGGTCCAGCATCATGAGAGGGTAGTGCATTAAGTACCACCAGCCTGGGGAAGGACCTAAACTGAAGATTCAAAACTCAGATTCTATGAAATGCATATTGCTTTTACACTATCATAAAGTCAACAACAGTCATTAAGTGTAGGCATCAAAGCTTTGGGCAGTCTATGCATTGAGCCCAGGTCCCTTGCTCTAAAACCTGTATATGTGCAAATGTGTGCCTGCACACACACACACACACACACACACACACACACTCACACACACAGCATCATGTGCCATCCCAGGCTCTCACCACACAATGAGAAGGCAGTGCACACAAAGGTAAGCTGTGGTTAGCATGTTATTTTTTCTCTAAAGAATAAAACAATGGTAGTCAGGAACACCAGTGTGTCAATCTCCCATCACAGGTAACCTTGGTGATCCATTTTTGTATGGCCATTATCTTCCCTGTGTTTAAAGAAAAAAAATATGCTCAATGAACAGAAGGGGATGCTCAATGGACCTGAAGGGTGGGACTGTTCCTGGGACACTGGAAGGAAGGAGAAGCTTTCTTGATTCCACCTTACATGTATCCCCTGGGTGGCCCACAAAACTATAAGGCATCAAAACAAAACAGGACATTTTTTTAGTGGGAAAGCTCCATCTGTAGTGTATATATATATATACATATATATATATATCATCTCGAGACTGCCTCTGACCTGAGATCTGGAAGAACACGAGGACAGTAGAAAATGAGAGAAAGACATTGGCTAACAGAAATGACACCTTATTAATGAGGTCATTTTAAATTCAGCAAAGATGTTGAAATGAAAGGCATCAACTCTAGAGGATATGAATGGAAAGAGCCCATTCTCCATCAGGATCTGATTAAAGAACTGTAATTTCTGGCTCTGTGGCTTAGTGCCCTTGTCCAGAGGCACTTCCTGAAATCGGTCTCCTCTAGAGTTTCCCACTGAAGAGTCTTCTCAGAGCCCCCGTGATGTCCTTATTCCTCAGACTGTACATGACGGGGTTCAGCTTGGGGGTGACCACCAAGTACATCACTAAGGCTGTTGCACAGGAGTGTGCAGCAGATGAGCTAAAGAACACTCCTAGGCAAGTGCAATAGAATAAGGAGATGATGGAGAGGTGAGACGCACAGGTGGAGAAGGCTTTGTATTTACCCTGAGCTGATGAGATTGCACGGATGGAGGACACTATCTTGGAGTAGGAGTAAGGGACGCCAGCGAGGGGCCACAGAACAGCAATCCTGCTGCAGAATACATACATTACCATGTCATTAGGAAAAGTGGCAGAACAAGCAAGCAGGACCACCTGATTGAGTTCACAGAAAAAGTGGGGCAGTTCTAAATGGGTGCAGAAGCACATCCACTGTGAAACAGGGAAATTAGGGCACTTGTGATCCAGGACGCCAGTACCACCAACACACAGAGTCAACACTTCATGATAACCTTGTAGTACAGAGGGGGACAGGTAGGTACAAAACAATCATAGGTCATCACAATTAGAAGGAAATCGTCCAAAACTGCAAAGATTGTTATAAAGTAAATCTGAATGATGCAACCCTCCATGTATCATTTAAAATACAGTTGTATCGAATAAACTTGAATAACAGAGTAGTTGTGAATGTTGCCTTTAACCAGCAGAGCAATTTCCAAACCAGAAAGTAGAACATTATTCTAATTGATTTCACTTCCCTTCCTTTCACTTATTGTAAGGGTTAACTATTGCTGCATAACAAGCACTTGTAAAAGCAAATGAGTTTACTATAATATCTTACTATCTAGTCGGAGTGCACAGTGATGAATAATTCTGAGCTCATCAGTCTCCTTATGAACCTGTAGACAGTTGTGCATCCCCTGGGACCCTCTGCCAATCTGCGCTGGGCTTTCTGGTTCACTGGGGACACAGTTGATAGTTGACTAATCTAGGGTGGTTTGACTGGAACTGACTTCTCTTCCAGATATCTTCTCCTCCAGCTGTCTACCCAGGTTTTGTCAGGAGCTGATGCAGGATTCCAAAGTGTAATGGTCCAATTAATTAACTAGCATAGCCATCCTCTCAAACAGGTTATTTTTTCTGTTGGGAATATGTAAACTGTTTTCAGGTCCTTTCTTCTGTCTCATATGTGGATTTTTTACAAAGTCTATTGGAATGTGTAAGAATGGCTACCAGAGCCTGGGAAGGGTGTGGGGAGAAGGAGGCAGGTGGAGGTTGGAGAACTGGTACATAAAAACAGTTAGAAGAAATGAATAAGTTCTGTAAAATTCTCCAGCACAGGAGGTGAAATGTTCATAACAACACATTACATATTTTATGAATAACTAGGAAAGAGGAGGTCAAGGTCTCCAGACAAAAGGTTTAAGGAGTAGATGGAGACATAAGTCATGTTCATTTAATCAGTACTTACTGTGTACACATGTTGAAATCTTACACTGTATTCATAACTACATACAATTATTATTTGTTAATTTTACATTTTTCTAAAATACATGAATTAACTTATGCTATACCCCATAAACGTATAAAATGAAAAAAATAATTTTTAAAATAAAATATTTTAAAATGTGTATGTCAAAACATTGATAAGAAAATCTGAAAGGCAGGGGAAAACATATGCTGTATATTGTGGAAATTTGCTTCATTATTGTGATCTTTTAACTCCCTCTATTTACCCATGGCATCGACCTCAAATATGGACAATAAAACATACATTAAAAATATTATGTTAAGCGAAGAAAGCCAAACCAAAAAAACCAAAGCCAAATATTTTCTCTGATATGTGAATGCTAACTCACATAAGGGAGGGGGTAATGGAAGAATAGTTACTTTATATTATGTAGAGGGCGTGAAGGGAGGGGAATGGGTATGTGGTTAGAAGAGGTAGTAGAGTGAAACAGATATTATACCTCATGTACATACGTGTCTGCATGACCAGTGTGATCCTACGATATGTACAATCAGAAGAATGAGAAGTTACACTCCACTTATATATGATTTATCAGAATGATTTATAAATGCATTCTACTGTCATGCACAACTAATTAGAACAAATGAAAAAAATCAAAAAATAAATTAAATATAAATTAAATAAAATTCAAAGTAGTAAAAGAGACATATGTGAATTATTTCAAAACCATTAGAATTTTAAAAGCAGCAGAAAAAATGATTGAAGTGCCTGAACCACTCACCTAAAAGAATAAATACAAACATCTTAGAAACAGGAAAATGTGCTCAATTTCATGAATGCACAGAGAAAATCACATTAAAATAACCAAGGAAACTTCGAATGCCTTGCCTTGGTGTCTGCTTTCTTCCTAAGACTGCTCACCCAGAGACAGAGCATCACTGTGTTGGGGAGAATCCCAGAAGCAGGAGTTAGTGTCAGAGCTTCTGTTTCCCTTGACAATGAATTTCACATTAGCAAAGCTTCTCTAGAGCCAACTGCACCTCAGGTCTGAAGCGTGGCCTGGTCCCTGCAGCCTGGTCAGGGTCCTCTTCATCATCCCCTCAGTGACATCAAGCTTGTTACCTAGTGACCATAAGCTCCTGCCTCCTTGTGAAGCAGTGACCAGGGAAATCAGAACAGTGTGTATAACATGGTCCAACACAGAGGCAAAGGCTGAGTACAGTTTTTAAATCTCAATTTACTTTTCACTGGCATGTGGATGTGCATGTCGACGGGGGTCAGGGTGTTACTTTAGCACATGCACAGTGTGCAGTGAAAGGAACAGCATAAGGAACCTGTCCCTCTCCATGTCATTTCTTTATGTTTCTAGGTTTGGGCTCCTCACTTCTAGATCATCATAAAACACAGCACAAGATGTTGTGCTCTGCAGACACCACCCCATCACCCCTCAGCAATGAAAGTTCAAAGCCAACATTTCTTATAGTCCCAAATCTGCTTATTTCAAAATCCAACATTTTCACACCAGTCTGCAAAGCAAACTTCACCACGTTCTTCTGCACACGTCACGTCTGGATTGACATAAAGCCACAGCACGTTGTCAGCAAACCGAGTTCTCTCTCATCTACCTGCTCTCATAAGGGTCACTCTAAACACAGGATGGACCATGGCAGCTACAATTACATGGGAGAAAGTGAAAAACACTCTTCAGTTCAAGAGGAAAGAGGAAACACATCAGAATTTGAACTGCAAATCAATGGCGTGCTCAGACAACTTTCACTTCTTATCAATAATTTTTAATTCAACTTTTTGCTTGAGGAAAACTGTAGATTGATATGTTTCAGTTAAGAAATGAGGCCAACAGATCCAAGGATGCTTTAGTCAGCTTCCACAAAATACTGAGAAAAATATCACAGCTGGATATTTACACTGATCACAAGGAAATGAAAACAAAGATCAAAGAGAAGAATCTGTGCCCATGTTTCTGCAGCTTCATTCAAAACAGCTGTGCTGTGGAGTCAACCTAAGTGCCCATCACCACATGATTGCAGGAGAAAAATCTGTCACACACACAACACGAAACATCATTCAGCTGCATGGAAGGATGAAATCCTGTCATTGTGACAATGTGGATGGAGCCTGAGGAGATTGTGCTGAGTGAATAAGGCAGATACAGAAAGGCAAGTGCTGTGTGGTCTCTCTCATTCAAGGATGTTAAAAATAAAACAAAATGCCAATCTGAATGTAGAATAGAGATTATTACAAGATGTTGGAAGATGTTGGAGAGGAGGAGAAGGGGGCTGGATCTGATGAGTGTACACTGTAGGCATGTGTGGAAATATCAGGCTGAACCTCGTTAAGGTTTCCAGTGAGCATATGCTCACCAAAGTAAAATACAGAACAGTTCCCATCTCTCAGGGATCCCGAGTGCTGCCCATTTACAGCCACATCCACCTCCTTCCCTGCCCAATACCTGGCCCCTCAGAACCATTACTCTGTTCAACATTTATATATTGCCATCATTTCAAACATGTTGTGGAGCACATAAAAATGAGCACCTAGGAAAATGTTGGAGTAGATGCCGGTGGGACCCGTTTTGCCCATGACTCTGGTAGGCACTGTGGACACCATGCTGAAATAGAAACAGGATCCAAAAGATGAGGGTAAAACACAATGACCATCCATCTCCTGAAGGCACCTAGGTTGGTTCCATTGTTTAGCTACTGTGAATTGAGCTGCTATTAACATTGATGTGGTTGCATCAGTGTAGTGTGCTGATTTTAAGTCCTTTGTGTAAAAACTGAGGAGTGGGATAGTTGGGTCAAATGGTGAGTCCATTCCAATATTTCTGAGAAATCTCCATACTGCTTTCCATTATGGTTGCACTATTTTGCAGTCCCACCTGCAATGTATGAATCAACCTTTTATCCCACATCCTCGCCAACATTGTTGTTTGTGTTCTTGGTAATTACCAGTGTGACTGGAGTGAGATGAAATCTTAGAATAGTTTTGATTTGGATTTCTCTAATTGCTAAAAACGTTAAACATTTTTTCATATATCTGTTGGTCAATTATATTTCTTCTTCTGTGAAGTGTCTGTTCAGTTTCGGGCGTCAATTCATTCATTCAGTTATTTTGCTTTTTGGTGTTAAGTTTTTTGAGTTCTTTATATTCCTGGAGATTAACACTCTATTTGAGGTGTAGGTATCAGTGTGAGGTGTAGTATCAGCATGCTGCAGTGATGCAGCCATATCAATGTTTATAGCAGCTCAACTCAATAGCTAAACTATGGAACCAACCTAGGTGCCCTTCAAAATATCAAATATAATGGAATATTACTCAGGTTTAAAGTAGAATGAAATTATGATATTTTCTGCTAAATGGATGGAGTTGGAGAATATCATGCTAAGCAAAATAAGCCAAACCAAAATAGAAAAGGCTGAATATTTTCTCTGATATGTGAATGCTAATTCACAATAAGGAGGCAAGGCTAGGGAAAAATAGCATTACTTTATATTAGGTAGAGGGGAGTGAAGGGAGAAGAAGAGGTATGGGAAGAAAGGATAGAAGAGTGAAACAGACATTATTTCCACATGTACATATATGGTTGCATGACTGATGTGATCCTACAATGTGTACAATGAGAAAACTGAGAAATTACACTCCATTTATGTATAATTTCTCAAAATATATAAATTCATTCTATTGCCATGTACAACTAATTAGAATCAATATTTTTTTAAAAAAAGAAAGTATAATAAAGTGAATGATGGCTGTGGAAATGTATGTAGAGGTTGAAATCAAAGAAATGGAAACTCAGGAATAAGGTAGAAGAAGTAAGTTCTGCTTCCATTTTCTGTAAAAGAATCCCAGATTCTGGCTCTGGGGTTCTGAGCCCTGCAATAATGGGAACTCCTTCAGTTCGACACTTTTATCATTCTCTCTCAAAGTGTCTACTCAGCGTGCTCTTGATGTTCTTATTCCTCAGACTGTAGATGAAGGGGTTCACCATGGGGGTGACCATGCTGTACATAGTCGAGGCTGTTGCAGTACAGCATGAGTTTTGGGTCAGAGCAGAACTGAGGTACACACCTAGGCTCCTGCAATAAAATAAGGAGACCACAGAGAGGTGAGACTCACAGGTGGAGAAGGCTTTGTACCTCGCCCAAGCTGATAAGATTGCACGGATTGAGGTCACTATCTTGGAGTAGGAGTAAAGGATGCCAGTGATGGAGCCACCAGCCAGGAATACTGCAGCAAAATACATCATCACCTCATTGAGAAAGGTGTCAGAGCAGACAAGGTGGAGCAGGTGATTCAGTTCACAGAAAAAGTGGGTATTTCCAGGTCTTTGCAGAAGGACAGCTGGAACACCATTAAGCTTTGCAACAGTGCACATAAGACACTTACAAGCCAGGACACCAGAATTGGCAATCCAGATAGCCTGTGGTTCATGATGACCATGTAGTGCAAGGGGTGACACATGGACACAAAACTGTCATAGGTCATCACAGAAAGAAGAGAGTTGTACAACCTTGCAAAGAGTACAAAAAAACTGCATCTGGGTGATGCAGCCTGCATAGGTAATGGCCTTGCTCTGTGTCTGGATGTTCACCAGCATCTTTGGGACGGTGGTGGAGGTGAAGCAGATGTCCACAAAGGACAGGTTGGAGAGGAAGAAGTATATGGGCGTGTGCACGTGGGAGTCTGAGATGGTGGCCAGGATGATGAGCAGGTTCTCCAGCACAGTGACCAGGTACATGGAGAGGAAAAGCCCAAAGATGAAGGGCTGCTGTTCTGGGTCCTCTGAAAGTCCCAGAAGAAGGGATTCTAAAGCTGAGTATCATTCCCTGGTTCCATTCACATATGACTACCAGAAACAAGAAAAATAGCATTTTCACATAGACTGTTATTACTTATATCAGTAAAATGAAACAATACATATTTTGATGTAAAGAAATTAATTTTAGTGTTGGGGTGTATATCAGTGGTGGAGTGTCTGCCTAGCATGCACAAGGCCATGGATTCCATCCTTAGCTCCACAAAAAAGTAAAATAAAAACCAAGGGAAAGGAAAGAAATAATCTTCTATAGAATGTGTATGGATCTTGTCCCCCAAGGGATCCTGTGCCACCTCTGAAGACGAATCCCTATTTCAGTCTCAAGGTTTTGCTCGAAAGTTATGAATTTCAAGATTCTAAGAAGAATGTTTTTCATTCATTTGAATAATATATATCAAACCCCTGATGAAAACTTTGGTTGTTTCTGTATCTTGACTACTGTGAATTGTACATCAATAAACATGGAAGGACAGATATCTCCTCAATATACCCATTTCATTTCTTTAGCTACATATCCAGTAGTAGGATTGCTGGGTCATGTGATAAATCTGTTTTAATATTTGTGGAACCTCCATATCACTTTCCATAAAGACTTCACTAGTCTTCATTCCTTCCAACTCTGGAAAAGGATCCCTTTTTCTCCACATTCTCACTGGCCCTGATTATCTTTGGTTTTTTTGGTAATAACTCTTCTAACTTGAGTGAGGTGATATTCTACTGTGGTCTTGATTAGCATTTCCCTGATAACTAGCAATTTTGAGCATTTTTCATTTGGCTATTGGCCATTTGGTTGGGGTACAGATATGCAGTGGAATAATATTCAATTCTTAATAAAAAGAGGAGCCTTGTCAGTGAGGACAACATAGGTGAACCTGGGGGTAATGTGAAATAAGCCAGGCACAGGACACTAAAGCTGCATAATTTCATTCCTATGCAGATTCTGCAAAACCTGCTCTCGTAGAAGCTCAGCATAGCATGATGTTCACCAGAAGCTGAGAAGCATTATGGGGCCAAAGGGAAGAGGAGGAGCTTCTCAAGGGGAGCAAGTTACAATTAGAGAAGAGGAATGACATCTGGTGTTGTATTGCACAGTCGGGTAATTATAGTTAATAATTATATGTTACATATTTTAAAATAGCTAAAGGGGAAGATTTTGAATGTTTCACCACACAGAAATGACGAATATTATAGGTAATTAAGCTAATTACCGTTATTCAATGATCACACAATTTATACATATATGGAAACATAAAGTTATACCTATAAAGTTGTAAGTTCAACTATTCCAGGCACTGTATCAGTAATATGTATAAGGCACAAAACAATAGTTCTTCTTACCCAGAAAGAAGAGAAGCAAAAATTTTTAAATTGACTAAATAGTACAATGGTACTCAGAAGAAAACAAGAGTAGATAGCTCATTCTACTTTTATAACAATTCATGGAAGATCAGCAAGGAAACTGTCATCTAAACTGAGATCACAAGGAAGACAGGTTAGGAACCACAAGTTGTCCTCAACAGTTCAGTGCTCATTGGGGAAAGGTCAATGCAAAGGTCCTGAGGAATGTGTCTTTTGAAGAAAACCAAGCTTAAAAGAAAGCCCTTGGTGAAGAGAAGAAAGAAGAGTGATGAGAAATGGTGTCAGAGAATGTTGAGGAATGAGGTGGCCTCATTGCTCTGAAGGTATAAGGTACAAGGGCCTCATCCACACCCTGGGCCTCTTGCACTTATATTTGCTGCAAAGACATTTTGTTAAATTCAAAGGATTCCCTCCTTACTACCTCCTGAGGGTTAAGTTCCAACCTCTAGTTACTAAAATTCATACTGAAATATATAAGCTCAAGTACCCTTTCTCTGAGAACTCCACCAGGCACATGCACACACACACTGAAACACACACACACACACAAATAGGAACACACACACACTCATAAATAGATACACACAACAGTCCCATGGTCTTATTTCTACCATGTTCTCGTGATCTTATTTCTACCAAGACCTCTCAGCCCAATCACACTGACAAGGCTATAAGTGCCGACAACCCAAGCTGAGATCATCTTTTCCCTAAAGAATGTGGCCATGGTAACTAGAGATTCCGCTTGATGAAATTTCCATGAACAAATGAACAGAGCTCCACTTCAGCCTGGTCCATCTTCTCTGTACTTAAGAAAAAGTAGAAGAAGCTGTCCAGAAAACAGAAGGAGAAAGAAACAGAAGGATAGGGGAAGTGAGAGAATAAGCAAGAGAAGGCTAATGAGGTGGACAGAAAGTGAAGAGCTGAGGGTAGAGACAGAGAGAGAGCTGGCTGGAGCTGAGGGGAACAGGACCTAGCAGGCCCAGGTGCTGGCTGGACCTCAGGGGAACAGGACCTAGCAGGCCCAGGCGCCAGCTGGACCTCAGGGGAACAGGACCTAGCAGGCCCAGGTGCTGGCTGCTTCTCCAGGAAGGAAGCCTTCCTTGGTTCCAGCAGATTTCCAAATACACTTACACTCCCTGGGTGTGCAGGAAACACCCATAAAACAGCAAAAACAAATTTGGCCAAGACCAAAGTAGTGACCTTGCTTTATTTAAGCTACTTGTTAAATGTTTTCATTGGTGCATTGAAGTGATACATAACATTGCAGTCATTTTGACACAGTCACATAGCCACGGAAAGTAAATTGATCCACTTGGGTCTCTAGTACGTCTTCTTTCCCTCCTCTCCTACCTCCCACAGTTCTCCTTCCTGATGTCAAGGTAGCTGACAGATCATACATGTCGAAAGAAAAAATCACCAAGGGTTAAA
The DNA here is from genome assembly GCF_902686445.1 of Sciurus carolinensis. NCBI lineage: Eukaryota > Metazoa > Chordata > Mammalia > Rodentia > Sciuridae > Sciurus > Sciurus carolinensis. The sequence continues at coordinate 16,672,085 of NC_062229.1, forward strand.
AATCAACAATTCACAACACAAGATATCTAAATCCCATGCTGCAAAGCTGAGAATTTTAATATGAAATAGCAGATCTGCATTCCCTGTTTCTGCTCCACTTCACCTGACTTATTGGCTTTTCCCTGGTTTGGTAGCACATAAGTCAGGCTTCTTTCTCACTGTTTTACAATTCACACAGAATATCTGTGCCTCTTTATTGATTATATAGGTGATAATTCAATATAAGTATGTGATATGCAATGATCAAATCAGGGCAATTAGCACTTCTATCTCCTTAAACACTTACCTTACCTTTGATTCATTATTTAGTGTATGTGCAATCAATTCAAGGTTCTTCTTCTCTTTGGGTTTTTAAACTTTTTATAAGTTGTATTTTGTTGGACACGTGATAATTGTGTCGGTTTATGGGGTATATTGTGATGCTTTTATATAAACATGCATTGTGTAATGATCAAATCAGGTGACTAACAATTAAATGTAAAACTAAATTGTTGGAGACTTGGAAGTAAAATATCAGGGAGTAGAATACAAAGTCATGATTGCACCTTATCTAAAGATAAATAAATGAATATACTTATGGAGGAGAAAGGTGATCTTTAGTGAAAGGCGAGAAGGAGTGCCTTCCAACTGTTGGCCAAGGTGACATGGCTTTTAGAAATTCACTTACATCCAACTGTGGAGAATGAAAGGCACCATGTGACACAGCAGAGACATGAAAAGTGAGTTGGAAACATGTGAAACAGTTGACGTGTCAGCACAAGAAGTGCAGAAGAGCTTTCACTAGTGTTTAGTTTGAAGTGAGGATGCACAGGTGAAGAAATGCCATGTTGTTGAGTCATATCTTTCAGAATGAGAAGTCCTGGCAGGAACCCAATAGCAAACTCTGATATACGACATAAAAATCTAAACTTTCAGACATTCCCCACAAATACATCTCCACATATGTACTGTGCACACTTACAAAAATTCCTAAGTCTGGATCTTTCTCACTCACCAATAGGAAAAATGCTGAAATATGCTCCATTATAATTTTTTAAATGAGCTCCCTCCAGTGCAGGTCCCTTGGTAGTTCATACTGGATTTATCCATTCCCCTTCATTGCAAAGGTCCTCACACTTACATTTTACTTTGATTTGAACCACCTCATGCCTCCCATTCCTCTTCTGATTGAACTTCTGTTACCATTAGTTCATGGTCAACCAATGGCCCTGTGCTGCTGATTTCTTGGTCACTTCCCTTTATAGTATTTTACACAGTCACTAAAAAACTAGCAAACAGACACCACCATCTCTGGGCTGTAGGCCAGGCTACTTGGGCTCTCTGGGAATCTTGGGTGTAAGCTCCTGGCTTCCATTCTCTTTAATCCTCTACTGCAGTGTCTACCAGATTCGCAGGCTCACCTGGGTGGCATCTCTGACCAGAGGGTCTTCATGGACATGTGTCAGTTCTTCCCTGGATGTAGATGGTGCAGAAAAGTGAGCCTCTGACCCCAGAAAAGTGAACCAGAATGGGTCCAGGTTTGGTCCACAAGTCAGATGGAAAGCTCCTGAAGAACCAAGTATGTCCCAAGGACATGCACTCAGGGAGAGCAGGAGCAACTGTAGTCTACGACTTTCTCTATCTACTCATTAGGTGCATGTCCTTCTTTAACTCCAGCCTCTAAGCACCTGATTTCCCTACAGGACTCTGACCTAGACAGGAAATGGGGAGTTTGCATAGATTCCCCTGAGATCAGAGTGAAGTCAGGTGACTCCACCCTTATTGCTACCACTCTATGAGCTCCCCACCTTCCAAAACCTCCTGCCTGCCACGATACCCTCCTTTGAGTCACATTTTCTTCATGTCTAATACAAAGAATGCTGCCATGGCTAGGTACCTTGTGTCTTCAAACTCTGACTCACACTGGGGACACAGTCTCTGTGTCTCCACAACTTTTCAATTTCCCTCTTTAACAGAGGACAGAGCTGTATTTTTTTAAAATGTGAAACCATAAGACTACACCTCCTGTATTCATAGCACTTTGCCAACAATCCCAGGAATTTCATGCCTGTAACAAACAACACATTCTTAGAATGAGGGACCAAATGATGGCACTTAACTTAGGATGTGAGTGCGAGTTTGAAGAGATCAGTAGAGGTCTCTGCAGGCACCAAAACTGGATCTCCCTTCTCATTTCCTGTTCATTCAAATTTGCACTTTTCATATCTCTTCTCTTGAGTTTCAAGAAGAAAGATAGAATTAAACACAATATTGGAGGTACATGTAGATTCATGTGGGTGGAGGACTCCACTTTTAGGAAAAATGTATTACAAATCCATAGGCACACGTGCTGTATTCACATCCTGCACCATGACCACTTTCTGTGGACTCAACAAAGTATTTCCACACATTTCATTTATTCCTTTACTCCTTACAACATTGGTTGAAGTTCTGCTCATTTCCCCACATTACCTTCAGAAAAAGAGCTCTATTAAGAGCTCTATTAATATTAAGAGCTTTCTTAATATTAAAGTTTTAATCGAGTCGTATGAATGTCATATCTTTTTAGGGTGCCATGTGATGATTCCATACATGCATACATCAGGTAATGTCCGGATCAGGGTAAGCATATTTACCTCCTCAAGATTCATCAATTCTTCGTGGTGAAAATACTCAAGATTGGTAGAAAAAAGGAAAGAAAAATGGCAGGGGGAGGGGAGGGGATAAGTGGGAGTACTGGGGTCAATATTGGAGAAAATTGTGCTCCATACTTGTATGATCATGTGCAAATGAACCACGATAGTATGAATATTATGCATAATTATAATGCACTAATTTCAAAAAAGATATTTGCTTCCATCTTTTCTGAACTATGCAGACCCTCATGTGTTCTGTGGACACAAAGAGTAGGAGTCATGATCCTACTTAGGTACAGAACATCAGAACTCCCGTCTCCTACCTAACTACAACTTAGTGTCCTTGGGCCAACCTTCTTTCACTCCTGCTCACTTACCCTTTCCAGCCTCTGGTAACCAACAGTCTACTTTTTGCTCCTGTGAGTTCGACTTCTGCAGATTCTACACCTGAGTGAGATCCTATTGTATTTTTCCTTCTGTGCCTGGCTTATTTCACTTCACACAATGACCTACAGTTCTATCCATAGCACAGCTCAAGGATGCCAATTTTATAGTAATTGCATAACCAAGCACTTAAACCTTAATGAGCACCTTGTTGAATTGCACACAAATGGAATCATGCTGTGCATACTTTTCATTGTTGTGGGATTCTTGTAATTCAACAAATTGAGCACTTGAAATCTGTGTGGGTTGCTGAATATCATTATAATCTAATAAATTAATTAAAAGGAAAAACAGGAAGTGCAGATCTCAGGGTACAATAGAAGGCACCTAAGGCTGGTCACCCTTAACAAAGTGGATCTATTTTTTCTACCTGGGAGTGAAGCAAGGGGTCACATACAGATAGAGGAAAAGTGGAATTACATGAAGGTAGTTCATTCCTGTAAACTAGGAGGTTAACCTTGATGTAAACATGGAGTAAGCTGACCATAAATGATCTCCCGACAGAATAGCACTGCATTCACCCTCCACACCACGGGTGAGTCTTGAAAACAGAACACAGATGCTCACAGCTGAGTACAGACTCATGAGACCACTTCCACTTGATGATATAATACTATATTAAACTTTTGACTTTAGGATGACTTTGTACACAGAAATAGCTAATGATAAAATAATCGAAGAGGAAAAGAACTGCAAGAAATTGCAATAATGTGCTACTTTTGATTTTGACATTTGTTCCAATGCTTGATGATAGCATTCATAATTATTCTGTTGTTCAAGTTAATTTCACATAACTGAATTAAAAGGTGACTCCAATGAGGTTCCAGTTGACCAGGAGATGTGGAAGGACATGCACCTGTGAGTTGTAAAACTGTTGACTCTGAATCACATGACTGGACTGGAGTTCAGGCTCTCTTTTGAGTCACTAAAAGATCATAAACGTCGAATTGATTCCCGAGGGAAAAGGAAATATGGAATTATATTGTTCGTTCACATCCTCTGTAGGGGATATGATAAAATTTAGAAGATGGAGAGACAGTTCATTGGGAGCAACAGGAAGAGTCATGTTTACAGACAGCACTAGACATATCCAAGGAGCAACAGGGAGATAATTCAATGAAACAACATGACGTCCACCAACCACTCCTGAAACCCAATGCATAAACCCTCCAACACATGGACAAGAACATTCCCCACTTCAATGAGTAGAAACAGAATATTTAAAGAAAATATTTTTCCATAGCAATACAACTACCCAATTTAAAATTTTCATTGATCATATTTAAGGTCATCCATGATTGGCTTTATGGAGTCAAACCTTTTATTCAAATTTGTCTTTCCAGTTAGACTCAACTTAGAAAAATACACTTGATAATTTTTGCCAATGACTATGTTACTCTCTCTCCACTGAACTGAATAAGAGAACAGGATCTTATGAGAGAATAAAATGCAATCATTGGTTACAAAACAAACCAGAGTGTTCAAGTCTACATTACCAGGAGGAACAGTTAAGGTCATGAGGTAGAAAATAATGATGGAAGTAGTAGCTCAGTAGTGGAGAACTTGCTTAGCCTGTACAAGGCCTTGGGTTCTATCCCCACCTTAAAAAAAGAAGAAAGAAAGAATGAGAAAGAGAGAGGTGGAGGCAGGTAAGGGAAAGAAAAGGTGAGAAAAATCATAGTAGCACATGTGAAAAACAAATTTCAGATTTTTCTATGTTGCGACTTTAATTGCCTCAGCTTCCATGTGTAGTCTTTTCTTCAGGAATAGTAAACTCATGACAATTCCTTTAGTAAAACACAGAAAGATTCTTGTTATTCAGGAAGAAATTATTCTAAAGAAGTCCATGTTATTCCATGATGGATAGAAATTTCCAAATTCTTCTGACACGAGGGTGGGAATGAGTTTGGGAAAACAGGAAATGACAAAGGAAGACATTTCATTAGAGACCACAAAGAACAGAAAGCCTGGTCAAGCTGGGTACTTTCAATGAATGGGAGAGCTGATTTCAAAAAAACAGAAACTATGGGACATAAGAGGATCAAGTTTTCATTCTACAATCTCATCAAAGAATTAGTTTCAGACTCAAAGATAGAGTCTCCAAAGCACAGCCAAGTCTACTGAGGTGGATCAACTGATTCTTTCCCAGGTGTGCTCCCAAGGAGTCTCCTAGGAGCACTCTTGATGTCTTTATTCCTCAGAGTGTAGATGAAGGGGTTCAGCATGGGGGTGACCACTGTGTACATCAAAGAGGCTGTTGCAGTTGAACGTGAGTTTTGGGTCACAGCAGAACTGAGGTAAATTCCCAGGACTGTGCAATAAAATAAGGAGACCATGGAGAGGTGAGAAGCACAGGTTGAGAAGGCTTTGTACCTGCCCTGAGTTGATGAGATTGCATGGATGGAGGACACTATGTTGGAGTAGGAGTAAGGATGCAGGTGAGTGGGCCCACCTCCTAGCAGCAGAGCTGTCATATATATCATCATGTCATTAAGAAAGATATCAGAGCAGGGAAGGTGGACCACCTGATTTAGCTCACAAAAAAGTGGGGGACTTCAAAATCTGTGCAGAAGGACAGTCGTAAGACCATGAAGCTATGCAACAAGGAATTCAGGACGCTCATGATCCAGCATGCCAGACCAACAGTCTACAGAGCCGGTGGTTCATGATGACTATGTAGTGCAGGGAATGACAGATGGCCACATATTGGTCATAGGCCATCACAGTCAGCAGAAAGCTGTCCAGTCCTGAAAAAAGCAATAAGAAGTACATCTGGGTAATGCAGCCTGCATAGGTAATGGCCTTGCTCTGTGTTTGCATGTTCACCAGCATCTCTGGGATGGTGGTGGAGGTGGAGCAAATGTCCACAAAGGACAGGTTGGCGAGGAAGAAGTACATGGGTGTCTGCAGATGGGGATCTGAGACGGTGGCCAGGATGATGAGCAGGTTCCCCAGCACAGTGACCAGGTACATGGAGAGGAAAAGCCCAAAGATGAGGGGCTGTATTTCTGCTTGCTCTGAAAATCCCAGAAGAAGAAATTCTGAAAGTTGTGTATCATTTTCTGGTTCCATGTGTCTGATATGACTACCAAAAGAGAGAACAAGAACAGGACACAAGATAGCATTACACACCTGTCACAATGCTACTTATTCTGACTGTGTGTGTGTATGTGCACATGCTGGACGTCAAACTCCTGTTAGGCAAGAGCTGTACCACTGAGCCATGCACCACCCTCTATCTTCTACAGTAAAGTAATTAACATCTGTTTTTGTGCATGAATCTGGTCCCCTTTATGGTATTAATTGTCTTATGTTTGATTAGAAATTTCTGTCTCATGTTCAGCATCTACTCAAATATCATGTATTCAAAAGTGTTAATGCTTTTATTAGTGCATTGTAGTTATATATAATATTAGTGCATTATAGTTATACATAACATTGTGGTTCACTGTTACCTAGTCATACATGCATGGAATACAATTTGTTCCAAAGTAATTCCCAGCACTTACTTCTGCCTCACCTTCTCCCTCCTGGTTGTCTTAACTTCACTTGTCTTCCTTCTATTTATAGTTCTTAAAATTAGTGCTCTCTAGATATACAAAAAGCTGAAATTCACAGTGGTGTATTCATGTATGTGATAGCATAATTTGGTCAGCTTTATTTCACCATTCCTCCCTTTTCCCATCCCCTGCCTCTCCCTCAATCCCCTTCCTCTGCTTCACTGATCTCTCTTCTATTTTCACAGGATTCTCCCCTCTTTCCCCCTTCCTTTGTTCTAGGTTCTGCCTATGAGAGAGAGCATTCAGCCCTTGACTTTCTGAGTCTGGATTATTTCATTTAGCAAGACATTCTTCAGTTTCATCTACTTTTTATGAGAAATTCTTCGACTCACTTAGAAATATAAATAGAAGGAGGCACTGTTGACACAATGTGTGAAGAAAAACAAAATCCACACAGTATGTGAAGGAGAAGGAACAGTGTGTGAGTCACCTTCCCATCACTGTAACAAATACTTGGGAAAATTGACTGAGTGAGTTGTACTCTGGCTCACAGTTTTGAAATTTCCAGTAGAGCCAGTGACTTTGGGCCTGTGGTGAGGCAGGAGTCCATGGAAGAAAACCTGTGCAGAGCAAGTCCACTCCTCCATGACCAGGAAGCAAAGGAGAGCAAGGAGGAGGCCACACCCCCATTGACCTGAGGACATTCCCCTAGGCGCACCTCTTAAAGCACCTCTCTGAGGACCAACTCTTCAACACCTGGGCATTTGGAGAACATTCAAGATCCAAACTACAGCAGGTGCAATAAGAAGATAGAAAGGAGAGAGCAGATGGGAACATTATTTTACTGCATGTTCAGGGAAGACTAGCAGACAAGGTAACATTTGAACAGAGACCTCAAGGAAGACAAAATGGAACCAGGAGGTATCTGGGACTGGGTGCACCTGGATGAGGAACAGCCAAGGCAAAGTCCCTGAGGAAGATGCTTGTTTCAGTTCCTCAAGACTAACAAGGAATCCAGTGTGGTGAGCGGAGTGAGCAAGTGAATGAAGAGAAATCATGTCAGAGGGTGATGAATGAGCCTGATATGGCATCCCACACCCATGGAGGCTGAGGCAGGAGGATTGCAAGTCTGAGGTCAGCATGGGCCACTTAGTGGAAGCTCCTTAAATGTAAAAGCAGAATGGCCGGGGACATGCCTCAGTGGTAGAGTGCTTGCCAAACATGTGCAAGACCTGAGTTTATCCCCTGCACTGTAGTCAATCAGTCAAGAAGTTCTGGGTGACCTAAAGAAACATACTTCAAACCAAGAAAAATCATTACAGTGAGCACAGAGAGCAGAATTAAGCAGGCCCATGGGGTTAAATAGGAAAGAAATGATTTGATAAATTAGATTATTCTTGAGAGTTACAAGGCAAGGGTTTAAAACCAAGTGATATTAAGCGGTTTCCAAAAAGTAAATGAATTCCTTAGCTACAGGTACAGTCCAGCTCCTGTTATATCCCCTCAAAACTCAGCAAAAGCAAGAAACAGCAAAAATAAATTTACCCTTAAGACAAAAACCATGATATCTGTTCAATGTCAAGAGACTTGCAGATTGAACACCCCAACAGGGAAAAGAGCAAAGGGAATAAACCAACAGTCCCAAAGAGAAAGAGACAAAGAGCTACTGAATGAAACATTTCATCTGAAACAGTGAAAGTGTGTTTTCCTTGCTGGTCCACATCTGTTGGACCCACTGACTTTCATGTGGTCTGGCAGTGGATCAGGAAAGCCCCTCTCCCCCTTTTCTCAGGGAGCATCTTCTTTGTTATTTTAGGTCTGGGGCTCTGATACTTTGATTTATTTTTGATCCCATGGTTATATTCAATACGATCATGGTCAACATGCAAATGTTTCCCCAATGTTACTGTATAAAATCCCATCCATGGCACCACAACAATCCTGTTTATGCTGAAAACATCCTTCCTATAATTAATCCCTCTGGGCCTTATATCATACATACACATTCTTCATTCTCTGTCTTCACCATCATAGTTCAAGATCCAAAGGCAGAGAATTCATCGGCTTTACTCATCTTCACATTTTCACAAAAGTGTGAAAACATGTACATTATATAGAAACAAATTTAAAGAAAACAAAAAGTTACAAGACAAGGGTTTAAAACCAAGTGATATTAAGTGGTTTCCAAACAACAGAATCAGAAGGACCGTTATTAATATCAGTTGATAATTAACTGAAATGGGATACAAAATGGCAGTGATTTAAGTGATTTCAACATGAATTAGAAATTAAATTTTCAGAGACCTAGACAACTGAGTTGTAAGCAGTCTTATGCACACACACGGAGACACACACACACAGACACACACACACACACACACACACACAAAGTATATATACATAAACATATGAAATTTGAAGATAATCTTTTTTTGTGTGTGTTGCTTGTGATTGAACCCAAGTCTTTGTACTTGTGAAGTGAGCACTTTACCAACTGAGCTATCATAATTAAATGATAATGTCTTTCAAATAATGTCTAAAGTGAACGTGGCTTGTGGATAGAGATCTATCAAAAAAAAGACTAAAATCATAATGAAGAATAACAGACTTGTGAAAACAAGTTGGAAATATGCATAAAAGGCTATTCATTTCTTCATATCATGCAGATGCACATTGTACATTAAAAAGCAATGAGGTAAACACAATAAAACCACAGACTTGATCACACAAAATACAAATAATTTTATAATTTCTCCCAACACATCTACACATACATACAGAAACTAAATAGCAAAGGTGATGAAAACTCCAATTCTTATATTTGAAAATTTACAAGAAAAAATGGGAATTGGAATACTCCAACCCCACTATACAAACTCAAAGACTTTGCACAATTCACGATAAAATTTATTCACACTCAGGAGTAAGGATATAAGCTTGGTGATATGCCTTTTTCATTTTACTTTTTCATCTGACTACCTTGCATGAGGGAAGATAATTGCAAGACATATGCCTCATGAGACACTATTGCAAGGTAGGATTTGCCAGCACTGCATTGATCTGGTCTTTTCTTAGGGATATGCAAACATATTTAATTGCACCCCATCTTAAAAAAGAAATATCCACAGTGAATACTCCACACAATGTAAAAAAATCTTTGGACATACATTCTACTTTTACTGGAACCACTTTATGCCTACCATTCCCTCCTTTAATTAGGGTTTCTCACTATCACTTAAATGTCAATGATACCCCTGCATTGCTGAGTTCAGCTGTTACTATTATTTTAGCACTGTAAGTAAGCACCCTAAAAATCAAGTAAGCCTCCCCTGCTTTCTCGGCACCCTGGGCCAGGCTGAATTGCTCTCAGGGAAACTTCCTCAGACTTTATTATCTCTGGAACTTCCTGCAACACTGATCAAGCTTTTGGACTCCTCTGGGTGGCATCTCTGGAAGGAAGGGCTCTATTTGGGAACACAGAATCTCCCCTGGATGGTTGATGATGGAGACTGAAGCTCTGTTCCAAACAGGACAGCAGGAAGGAGTGAAGTATCAGTCCCTGAGCCAGAATTAGGTCTCCAAACTGTCATGGGGGGGGGGAGTCTTGTCCAGCTGAAGGTTGCACCTGCTGAATTACAGTGGTGGGGAGATATTCAGAGCTCCCAGTAGATTCTCCCTTAGGTATACGCCCGCATGTCCCCCTCCCATTATTCAACCCCTGAGCACATCATGTCCCTGTGGGCCTCTGCTCTATACAGCAAGAAAAAATTCTTTTACAGATTCTCTGTTCTCAAGAGACCGGGTGAAACCAGTGTTCATTACTCCTTCTCGAGAACTCTTGGTTTCCAGATGTCTGACCTCCTCCCAATCCAGAGTTGAGGATTTCTCCAAATTATGAAACTGAAGAATCTTTCTTCAGTGTTACTTAAATCGTCAAAGCACTGAGTCACTTTAAGGACACAGTCCCTGATATCCTCAGAAAATTGTAATTTCCCTCTTCAACAATGGTAGAACTGTGTTCTTTTGAATGAGACTGTGGGTATGACTTTCTTTTGCTTCATGGTACTTTTCACAAAACAATTAAAAGTTTAATGCTTGTAAGACTAAGACAAGTTCAGAGTGTTCCATTTAGTTCTTAACTTACAAAATGTTTGCAAATTATAAGAGGTATATTCAGATCTTTTTATGCACATTGCTCCAAACTATTGACATATAAGGTGTTACTCATTAGATAGAAGTTGTCCCCTAAAAGTTCACATGAGAAACAATGTAAAAAGTTTTAGAGGTGAAATCAGTGGGGTTATGAGAGCCTTAACCCAGACAGTGAATTTATCCTCTGGTAGATATTAACTGGGAGGTTACTGTAGGTAGGTTGGCCGTGGCTGGAGCAGGTGAGTCCTTGGGAGTGTGCCTTTGGGATATGTATTTTGTCTTTGTCGAGTGCAGCGCTCTCTCTCTCTCTCTCTCTCTCTCTCTCTCTCTCTCTCTCTCTCTCCTGCTTCCTCATCATCCTGCCCTCCAGATCCTCATGCCTGAGCCACTGTCTTCCACCACACTCTCCTGCCATGATGTCCTACCTCACCTAGGGACCCAGACAATGGGTTTGACAACCTATAGACTGAGATCTCTGAAACCATGAGCCACAAAATAAACATTTGCTCTCAAATTTCTCTTTTCATGTCTTATGGTCACAGTGGTGAAAACACTGACTGAAACCTAAGGACTCTCTTATACAACATTTATTAAAGTCCATTCAGCTGTCAGTACTATTAGGAACCTGATTCTAAATTGGCAGAAATGGAACCTAAGGTTTAACTTATCTGCCCAGACTTATAACCTGAGTAATGCATGGGTTTTGAGTGGAACCCCATTAAGATTTTACAGTTCTTATGCCATAGTCCTATGGTCCTCAACCAGAAATGATTTTCTCCTCAAAACACATTTGGAGTTCTCTTAAAAACTTAGATTGACACCTCTAGGAAAGTGTAACAGGTACCAAGTGGGTGAGGCTAGGGATGCTGCTCAACACCTGGCAATGCACCAACAGGTCCCACTGGGTGTGCAGAGTGGGGAGTCCCAGCTGGTGGCCAGGATGATGAGCAGGTCCCAGTGCATGTTTCCAGGTACCTGGGCAGAGAGGGCCCAACACAGGGGATGTGCTTGTCTGGATCCTCTGAAAGTCCCAGAAAGAGCAAGTTTCTCATTCCTACTTGGCTTCCCATTTCCATGAGGCTGCTAGGCTTGCCCAGAAGGAGGAAGAAACACATAATTCAATCCTAGCATGCTTTCCCCACTATTGTATAATTTTCATCCTTCATCAAAGCCCACAGAGTTCATGAACTCATTCACTTTGGGTGATCATCTCTTTACTGCATGTTGTGATTACCATCGCTATTGAGAAAACTTGTCTCTAGGTCAGTGGTTCTCAAACATGGTTCCCTGGTACAGCACCATTAGCATCACCTGGGAACTTAATAGAAGCACATATTTTTCAAACCTATGTGGAACTATTGAATCAAGCACTCTAGGAATGGTGCCAGCAATCTGTGCTTTCAAAAGCCCTCCCAGGATTCTGATGCATGCATAGGTTTGAGAATCACCATGTAGTGCTTGCCTGCACCGTAAAACCATGATACCTTCTGCCCAGTCTGATGGTCGCTCCTCACTTCCTACTCAGTGTCTGTATGAATGAGAAATTACTAACTCTAGGCACATGTTTCAAGGGCCTGACTAAAGTCAGATCTCTTGAGGAACACGACAGAACTTAGCAATTCTTCCATTCTGACTCACTTATGATGGTTTTGCACTGGATGATCTCTAAGTCTGGCCTCTGCCGATGTTGTACTTCCACAGTTAGCACAGTTAGCACTAGATAATCCCCCTTGCAGATTTTGCCCAGAGGGGAACAACTGGATGTTATCAAGCATCACAAGTCTGGTAGACACAGAGACCTGAAGCTTAAGTGGTAGTGTGTGTGTGTGTGTGTGTGGGTGGGTGGGTGGGTGGGTGGGTGTTTGTGTGTGTGTGCATGTGTGTCTGTGACTTGCTCTGAAGAATTTCTATGGCCAGTCAGAATGTCACCAAATTGACATCAGAATGTGACTTGGTAAATTTTAGGACTGAAGATGATGTGCCAATGGTATGCGTTGCAGTCAAAACATCATTTTAAAGATTATATAGATAGATAGATACACACATAGAGATAGATATAGATATAAATAAAGATATAGATACATGGAACTTGTAGAGTGCCGGGGACCAGCCCTAGCAGGAATTCATGGGTTCCACACGGGTAAACGGGGCGCGGGGAGACAGCGTCGGCGATGGATGGAGAATGAAAGACACAGACTCTAGTTCTGGTGCAATCACTCCCACTTTTTTCTGGGGAAGGCTGGGTTTATATACATTTTTCTTCAGGCTATAATGACAATCTTGTGGTTAATATTAAAGAAGTTTTCAAAGCATAGGCAGAAATTGTTTTTAACAAGGAACAGAAAATTATGAGAAAACAGTAAACTTACAGATTATCCTTACCTATTCACAATTGTTTTAAGAATATCTAACTACCTCAGTGAACTAATACAATATTTACTTTCTTAATATCTAAACTCTATGTGACCTAAAACTATTCTTAATATTCTTGTGGTTAAAACAATAGACAAGTAATCTCATGTGACTATCTCTACTAGGTCCATCTGGTTAATATCTGAATTACTGAGTTAAGGGGTACAGGAGGGCAGCGGTCCCAATTGTAATTGTGTACCAACGTTTATTATAGGGGTGACATATTCTTAGTAGGAAGGAAGGAATGTTATGAAACCTTATTCTCGTACCTCACCATCACACATGAACAAAACCATCGTTAAAATTTAACCAGCCTGTTGGAGACAAAGGCAGATCTACAACTATTTTCTCCAGAGGCTTTCAGGGACTCATTGTACGGTTGCAAAATTATTTTTAATTTTGTTAGTGGTAAAGACCCATTGTTTTTCAGATTGTAGGTAATATTTTCTGGAATTTTTGTTGTATTCCCTTCATCCTCTTAAGCAATCCGTTCAGACTGAAATGAGTAGTATATTATCGGAAAAACACAGCAGAGAAAACACCATGCTCCGGAGCAAAACATCCGGCAATTCCTTTTAGGATGAGCCTTTGCAATCATCCTCCAGAGGATCTTTGTCAAGCACTGGATGGAATTCCGGACGCCCCCGCAGTAGAGTAGATTTGTCTCGATCCTCTGAAAGTCCCAGAAAGAGCAAGATTCTCATTCCTACTTGGCTTCCCATTTCCATGAGGCTGCTAGAAAACTTGTAGAGGAATGAGGGGGGAAGAGGAAGTTTTGGTGACAGAAGTGAAGCAATGGATATTCTGTGCTTGTATGATTATGTCAAAATTGACCCCAGTATTTGTGATGGGCTGACAGATCTGGCTCCATGAGAATGTTATAGGCCAGACTCTAATGGAAATGACTAAACAGACTCCATTTTGCTCTGAGACTCCATGTTACATAGGAAGTAAGCTTCTCCCATGGGAACACCCCGCCTCTGTACCCATCATCAGTTACTTAGCATGACATGTTTAATAATATACAATGGCAACTCCTATGTAGTAAAAATTGCTCTCCTTTGACCTCTCTTGCTCTTAACCAATGTACCATGTAAACGGTATTTGTGTGGATGTTAGCAACCATTCTTCCCACTTCACCCTCTGTCGATGATCTCATGATGTTAGTTTGTAGTAACCATTCTTTAGTTTGTAACTGGGTAAGGGTCAATTTGGCCCACTTCCCCCTCTGTCAATGATCTGATGATGTTAGTTTGTAATTTTGAATCATAGCAACAGACACTTATGAGTGATGTGATTTTTGGTATAAGAACCCCTACAACCCTGTGGTGGAGGCTGTTCTCCCAATAGCCATTTTTTAGGGCATTGTGTGAGACAGTCAACTGGTCAGCTTAATAAAGACTTTCAAATTTGGACTTCTCAGTGGTGATCGATCTGTTCTTAATTTGTGCCCCATAATATTTGGAGGCCCCAGGGAGACTCTCGTTGCCTGGTGGGGAACCACCACTCACCACTGACCTGGAAACTCCCGCGGAGGGGAGAGGCCACAACATTGCTCCTAGGGGAAGGCCTCTGAGAGACTTTCCTCAGCCCCAGGCTGCACGGTCTGTGGAGCCCGTCCCAGGACTGAACTAAATTTTCTGAAGTGAGTCACCTATTCCTGCACCCCTCGGGGACCGGTATGTCTGTTTCTGGGGGATTCGCATCTGGGGACTCTGAGGAAGGATGGATGCAGCATTACTTCCCCAGGCAGGGGCTGGCAAGACATTGCTCAGTTCCTCTGGTCTGGAATCTGGAGTGGCCACTTGTCTGTGTCTTTGCTGTTTTATCTGTTCTGTGTTTGTTTGTCCTTTTCTGATTTTTTGTTGCCTTTAAGTGCATGAGTCAGTCTCCCTCATGTCAGTCAAGTACTCCCCTCCAGTGCATGTTAACTAATTTCCAGGAATTCCAGAAGAGAGACTATGGAACCCACTGAGATGTCTTTTCTCTCTCTAAATTCTGTGAGAGAGAATGACCAAATTTTGAGGTCAGATGGCCCCCTCAGGGGACCACCAAATTGTCTTTGGGAAGCCTGAACAATCGGAACAAATGTTTTATAGTCAAATTTGGAAAAAAAAATGGTTAAAAATGTTTTTAACTATGTTCACTAAAGCTTACATTAAAATATAAACTGCTGCCAATTGGAAATTCCAACTATTGGAATTGGTCCACCAAAAGGCCAGGCTAAAATTTTGATAGCTGCTATCCAAGAGACCAGAAAAACTGGTTTAGAACAAGACCCCAACCTGAGGGAGCTCTCCCAAGGAGACCAATGGAAGTAGCTCCCTTGCTGTCTCTTCGGGAAACTCCTTCAGGGAGGGATAGGGCATAACCTTGTCTATATTCTCTTAATTCCTTTTCATCTCTGCACATCAGGATGGAGGCCCAAGATTTTTAAAAGTTCTGTTTTTTGAGTTCATAATTTTGATCTGGTGCACCTAAGTTAATTTTTTTTATCATTACTATTTTATCCAACTATATGGTTTTCTTAATGCTCTGTTTCATTCAGAGGCCAGTTTATAGGGGTTAACTCTCAATCTAATGGGTTTTAAAAAATTAGCTATAAGGTCTTTGTCCTGTTTATTTTATGTATATGTACACCGGTGTATTGTCATGTCTACATATATTTGGTACCAAAATTGACATATGAGTTCATGAATTAAAACTTTAAAATTGGATCCAAATGCTTTTGATTTACATAATTTAAAAGGTTTTTTAATTTGGGTAAACAAAAATATGGCTTTCAAGTTACTAACACAGTTTTGTTTCCAGGTGGTCAAAAAAATAAAATGTTAGTTTTATAAAATATCTAATATCCATTGTTTCTAGGTTTTTGTTCAACAGGAAAGAAATGATTGATACAGGTCAATACAATTCTCTGATATCTTGACTTTTAAAAAATAACTTAGTGAGATTTAACATATATGGGATTGATCGTGGATGTGTTTGTTAGGGACATGTGATTAGTTTAAAAGGTTAAAATGCTAACTGTTAAATATAACATCAAGTACTCTTAACTCCTTACATTCCACAGGGTAACATACTTAAAATATGTTTGGTGTTTTCATAAATTGGTAAATAAAAAAAGGGTTTAAATTTACTTTATGTTTTCACTAAAAACATGATTACTAAAAGTCTTTTTTTTTTTTTTTTTTTTTTTGCAGTGCTGGGGATCGAACCCAGGGCCTGTGCATGCAAGGCAAGCACTCTACTGACTCAGCTATCTCTCGAGTCCTACTAAAAGTCTTAACAGGTATTATTCTATATAAAGGATTCAAATGTTTCAACTGTTTTTAAATAGAGTTCTATAAGTAACAAAGTATTTCATCAGATTAAAATGAAGAAATTTATCTGAATTCAGAAATTTATAAGGGTTGTTTCAAAATATAAATTTTAAAAAGGGGATCAACAGATTAAAACATTATAAGGTTTTAGATATAAAAATACATTTAATAAAAATATTTCTAGATAACAAAATCTTTATGTGATAAAATAAGGCTGTAATACATCTATGTGAACAACAAGATTGTCTAAGTGATTAAAAAATGTTAATTAAGAGTAAATTTTAAAAGGTTTACATGTATATGTAAGTAACACAACAGTTAAAACTATTCAAAGATTTTTTCCTAAAGTCAAATATTAATGTACTGATGTAAAACAAATTTCAGTCTATATGCTAAAATGACCAATAATTCTAAAAGCATTAATTTACTCTTAACACTCTATCTGTTAAGTTTTATTCTCTAGAACAGATAGTCTTAAAAATTGGGGGTTTGTACAATTCTGGTTAAACAGCAACTGTTATTTTAGAGTATTGTACTACATTACAAAGTCTAAATTTTCTTTAAAAGTTAAACATAGTTAATATAAAAACATCAATGCAATTATGATTCTGTTACTCTTTTTTATATATTAAATGTGTTCATATCTTCCAGGTGTATAAGTCTTTAAAAGGTTTAAAAGAACATTTTATCAAGCTGGTGTTCTCCAACCTAAAAATGTAATGGTAATTTTAAACTTATCAGAATAAGAAATTTTATTGGGGATTTATTTATATCATTTAGTGTTCTGAAACTGGACCTGAACCTTATATTACCTTCTGCACTGGGATAAAAATGTAAATGTATTTCTAAGAGATAATGAGAGTCTGATATATTCAAAAGTTAATATCCAGAAACAGGAAAACTTTATGCCACTTTACTGCACAAAAGGAAAGCTAAAAGCTCTCTCAGCTTTCGTTGATTCATATTTTAGGTGTAATATCATACTGTGTTAAGTAACATTCATATAAACGTAGAAAACAGTATATGTAAACTTTATAAAATGATATTTTGAAAGAAAAGATAAAGATCAGCTTCAGCACTAGACCACTTTACCTAAAATTTATGAAGAGCCCTGCTTTACCTGAGATAAGGCTCTGCTTCCTATACCCTAAAGATTGATTTTTTGTTATAAAATTACTGTGATCTCAAACAGGGAATATAATATATAGCTCAGCCAAAATTTAAGGTAGCTATTACACAACTAAATATGTTTTTACTGTTATTAATTCCATTTTGTATTTTCCTTTTAAACTCTGTAACTGTTGACTGATTATTGTTTTACAGAGGTACTGCTTCAAGAGCAATCTAAATTAATTTGAGATAATAAACCATCACCTATGGGACAGATAATATAGTCCCTGATTTAATAAAATTCAATAAATGACTATAAAGTCATAGATATTAAAGTTAAAGCCCCGTACTCTTACTGTATGACTGGTGAATCTGACTTGCTGGATGTTTAAGATCAAGACTTAAAGATTTACATTAAAACAAGGGGTCAAGAGAATCAGTATTTGGTTCTTGCCCTCAGAGTCAGCCTAAACCCAGAGAACAAGAGAACTTCTCTAAGGAGCTTTGCAAATCTGGACCACACAAACTTCCGAACAGGGAAATTGATAAGACCACTAGAGGATAAAAAGTCAATCAGTGCACCTGCTGCAGAGGAGGGTCCTTGGGAAAGGGAGCCATCCCTAATGCTTCCAAAGGAAGCCACCTCATCAAGGAGACCCTACCAGCAGAATGGCACTAAAAGAGCTAAGAAGCTGCTCTCAAGTTTCCCAAGAGTGACCCCTGTGGGAACTCAGCTGACTCTTAACAGCAGATAGGAACAAGCTCAATTTGATAAGCTTGGTCTTAAACACCTAGCAAAACAGTTAAAACTAACACACAGTCATTCCTGGACATTTTAGGTAAAACTAGAGGTAGCAGAAAATATTCTTAGACAAAAGTACCTGATAACTATCAAGAGAAACTGCCAGAGTTATAAGTTTTCAGTCAGTTTAAGACCTGCAGATCTTCCTAACCTCTGATATAGGTCGACTTAATCATGTTTGCTAGTATGATTCTCTAACCCTAAGTAACAAAAATAAATGGATCTCTACTAAACAAAAAGATAATGCCAATAAAAAGATATTTTACAAAATTCAGGTAACATTAAGTAACTTAACTAAATGTTGTGCTTACGTTTCTGATAACTCTGACAGTGTTAACACTTACAATTGAGACCTTATCCTTTCCAGCCTTGTTAGACTTTGTTAGGCCTTTTTATGGGAACAATGTCTCAGCTCTTCCACCTCCTGGTAAGAGATTATTGATTTCTATCTTCTTCATGATGTGCATTGACATGTTCCAGATGCTATTTATTTTGTACTTATGGTTTTTTGTTTCTTACATAAAACAAGACTTTTACCCCTAGAAAGATCCAATTCCTAAAAAGGAACCTTTTACTGCTTGCCCCACCCCACATTGCCCCCTCTCAGCTCAAAGCAGCAAGAGTGGTCATCGCCCTTTTTCCTTAAAGCAGTAAAAAGTCCCTAAAGTTAGAGAGGTAATAATAAAAATTTTAAAAGACAGTCAATATAGATAGGTAACTTGGGTTATGTCACAAAAATAAGGGCCAGTTTTGGTCCAAAAGGTTGTAAACAAATGACCTCTGAGGGATTAAAATATTAATGCTTCCAGAGCCCTTCCTCCACCCTTATCAAGAACCTGCTCCTGATTTAACCTGTTGTTAAGTCTCTCTAATAGGTTCAACTTATGAGAAAACCAGCCCCAAGAGACCACTGATTTCCAACCACCATTTCAGTCAGAAGACTATATGTACATCAAATTGTTCCAGAAAGGACTAACACCCAGCTGGAATGGAAGGGACCTTATTCACAACATGGACTCATCACATCTGAGTCAACACAACAAAAAAATGGACAGCCCTCAGAGACCCCAAACACCATCTAAAGATAAGACTGAAAAAATATTAATCGTGGTTTTTCTCTTGCTGGGAATATGTCAGGAATAACTCCATGCTTAACCGTTCAACTTTTTGAGATTACCAAATGGACTAAATTCTGTATACTAATATGATGGGTAGGGATAAAAAAAAACATATGGGGCTAATATTTTAATGAGTGGCCCCTGTCTTAGTTCCCCTCCTAGTAGAAATAAATATAACTAACTCCACAATAATAAGGACCACTACAATCACCTGTGCAATACTAATGAATCAATGATTTGATTATGTACAAAAAACGAGTGGGGAATGTGATGGGCTGACATATCTGGCTCCATGAGAATATTTTAGGCCAGACTCTAAGGGAAATGACTAAACAGACTCCATTTTGCTCTGAGACTCCATTTTATGTAGGAAATAAGTTTCTCCCATGGGAACACCCCGCCTCTGTGCCCATCATCAGTTACTTAGCATGACTTGTTTAATAATATACAATGGCAACTCCTATGTAGTAAAAATTGCTCTCCTTTGACCTCTCTTGCTCTTAACCAATGTACCATGTAAACGGTAATTGTGTGGATGTTAGCAACCATTCTTTAGTTTGTACCTACGTAAGGTCAGTTTGACCCACTTCCCCCTCTGTCAATGATCTCATGATGTTAGTTTGTAGTAACCATTCTTTAGTTTGTACCTAGGTAAGGGTCAATATGGCCCACTTCCCCCTCTGTCAATGATCTGATGATGTTAGTTTGTAATTTTGAATCATAGCAACAGACACTTATGAGTGATGTGATTTTTGGTATAAGAACCCCTACAACCCTGTGGTCGGGGCTGTTCTCCCAATAGCCATTTTTTAGGGCATTGTGTGAGACAGTCAGCTGGCCAGCTTAATAAAGACTCTCAAATTTGGACTTCTCAGTGGTGATCGATCTGTTCTTAATTTGTGCTCCATAACATATTATTTTTAAATATAATGTACTAATCAAAACATAAAATATAACTGTAGAATGTTTAAAATAAAAAAAATAGTGGAAGTTCTCTGTAAACATATGGAAAGAAAAATGACCAATGCTATAAAATAACTTAACTATGGCTAAGATTTAGTCTTGATAGTGATGCAAAGGAGAGAATTTCATTTTCCATCTGAACTGAGGCCTGGAGAGTGAGTGGGTGGTCCTGGTGGGAGGACTTGGAGAGCTTCCCTTACTCTGCAGCCCACCTACCAGTTCCCACAAGCACTACATTTCCCTTCACCCCCTGAAGCACACAAGGCACTGATGGCAGAGTATTAGGTGTCAAATACTCTTAGTCCCAATGCTGTTTATTTCCTTATCCAACAGCTTTACACTATGTGAAAAAGGGTCTCCATCACAGAATCCTGTACACTCACTGGTCCACATTGTCCAGAATAACAAAGACACAGTGTACAAGAATGATAACACTCAAATTTGATTTTTATGGTTTTTTTGTAAGAACATATATTAAGGTGATTTTTAAGCTTGAGACACATGATAGCATAAGATTGTGGAAAATATGTGGAGGCAGTAGGAACGAAATATGAACTCAAGGAGAAAAAGGAAAGAGGTCTGCATTTCTGGTCCTAGAGAAATACTTATTCCTGTATTGTTAACTTTTTCCATTCACAACTATTAATTAAATTTTTGCATGGGGATAATTGCAGATGAGCATACAGATGCCAGAAATGACACAGAGTGACCCAAGCACCCTTTCCTCATTTTCCCAAATTGTAGCATCTCACAAAACTAGAGTGCCTTATCACACCTGTGATATTAACACTGATAACATCAAAAGGCAGAAAGGGTTCCATTAGCCAGGTCCCTATTATCACCCTTTACTAGGCAGGTCCACTCCTCCTCTCCTGGTGCCTGAAACCTAAGAACAATGATCTATTTATCATTTATACACTGTTATCACTTTAATATGTTATCTAGAGTACAAAAGTATCCACCCAGAAAAAATGGTGAGTAGACACCTCTGGGGCTTGTCCAGCCCAAGACTTTGATAGGTGTCATGGACACTGAGCTGCCATAGAAGCAGGACCCTACATATGAGAGCAATGTCGAAGCTGGACATCGCTGCAGGAGCCGAATGTCTTGTGGTTCTATGGCACAGTGTGGTTGATGCAGCTAATAATAATGCATAGTATATCTCAGAATTCTTATGAGAGGATTTTGAATG
This sequence comes from Sciurus carolinensis, assembly GCF_902686445.1. Classification (NCBI taxonomy): domain Eukaryota; kingdom Metazoa; phylum Chordata; class Mammalia; order Rodentia; family Sciuridae; genus Sciurus; species Sciurus carolinensis. The sequence continues at coordinate 16,693,716 of NC_062229.1, forward strand.
TAGTCACCATAAAGATATGATGGGTGTTTAAGGTAATGAATATACCAACTATCCTGAGTGGATCCCTGCCTCATGAAAACATGGATCAAAATTCGTTGCACTATAGATATATATAAAGGTGAAATTCACTGTAGTATATCCATAGCATAGTTTGGTCAATTCCATATTAAGATAATTTTTAAGCATCTACAAATAAATAGAAAGAAAACCTGTAGAATCTTCTTCCAGGGGAAAAGGGGTGGGAGGATGAGAGAGAAAGGGGAAATACTAGAGACAAAAGTGGAGCAAATTATATTCCATACCTGTATGATTACGCTAAAATTATCCCCATTATTATGTATGACTAAAATACACTAAAACTACAGTGAATAAATATGCAGTTCATAAATATATAAAATATAGTGTCAATCAAAAATTAAATGAATTAATCTTGTAAACACAGTGACCACTTTTTTGGGTTTTGATATTTTTTAATGTGGTGCTGAGGATGGAACCCAGTCCCTACACTTGCAGGGCAAGTGCTCTAGCACTGAGCTAACATCCCAGCCTGTGACCAGTTCTTAAAAGCACTAGTACGCTAAATTCTACATTATCAAGAAGAGGAGTCAAGGTTGTGATGTTCAAAGAGAAAAAGTGACCTCACATTTACCTCGACTACAAATTTAATTAATTGCCTCAGTCATCAAATCTACTTTTCCTTCCTGGGCATGTTAACACTCATGACTATTTTTACAGTAATATGAAAGAAATATTACTCAATAAAATATGTCATGGATGAATTAATTATTCTTTAAAAATCTGTGATGGTATGTGACATAATGGTAATTTCCAAATATTTCCAAACATTATTTGGAATAATTGTGGAGAATCACACAGTGACAGAACTAAAACCTAGTGGATATCAGAGCACAAACCTTAATGAACAAGTTTGGAGGTACAGACTAGTGGGGGTCAAGGGATGAAAACTTCAGGAAGCATATAGGAGGAGAAAGTTGCACATCTACCATGTTACCAAAGATCCCCAACTGTGGCCCTGAAGATCTTCTGCCTGGGCATGTGCTTATGCAGACAATGGATCATTTTATATTTTCCCTCCAAAGAGACTTTTCAGGGCTCTCCTTACATCATTATTCCTCAGACTGTAGATGAAGGGGTTCAGCATGGGCGTGACCACAGTGTACATCACTGAGGCTGTTGAACTGGAGTGTGAGCTGTGGGTTGCAGCAGAACTGAGGTACACACCAAGGCCTGTGCTATAAAATAAGAAGACCACCAAGAGGTGAGACACACAGGTGGAGAAGGCTTTGTACTTGCCCCGAGCTGATGAGATTGCACGGATGGAGGACACTATCTTGGAGTAGGAGTAAAGGATGCCAGTAATGGGACCAGTAGCCAACAGCACAATTGCAACATAAACGAGGTCCCTAAGGAAGGTAGTAGAACAGGCAAGTTGGACCAGCTGGTTGAGTTCACAGAAAAAGTGGGGTATTTCTAAATGTGTGCAGAAGGACAGTCGCAACACGATTAAGCTTTGTAGAAGGGCATGCAGGGCACTCAGAACCCAGCACACCAGAACCAGCAAAGCACAGAGCTGGGGATTCATGATGACAGTGTAGTGCAGGGGGTGACAGATGGCCACAAACCTGTCGTAGGCCATCACAGCCAGGAGGAAGCTGTCCAACTCTACAAAAAACAAGAAAAAGCACATCTGGGTGATGCAGCCTGCATAGGTAATGACCTTGCTCTGCGTCTGGATGTTCACCAGCATCTTTGGGATGATGGTGGACACCAAACAGATGTCCACAAAGGACAGGTTGGAGAGGAAGAAGTACATGGGGGTGTGCAAGTGGGAGTCTGAGATGGTGGCCAGGATGATGAGCAGGTTCCCCAGCACAGTGACCACGTAGATGGAGAGGAAAAGCCCAAAGATGAGGAGCTGCAGTTCTGGGTCCTCTGAGAATCCCTGAAGGAGGAATTCTGAAACACTTGTATTGTTTCCAGGTTCCATGTCGGGGATGTTACAACTGAAAAGAGAAAAATAATATTACTGCTTTTTGCACATGTAGACACTCCCAATATGGTTGAAATGTTACAATTTATATTTTCCAGTAAATAAATTAACTTCTGTTGTATCATGGGTCTGGTCATCCTAGGGCATCCCTAGTGCCAATATTGATGAGAAATTCCTGTCTCACTCTAAGCCTTTCCCCAAGAGTTCATGCATTGTACAAGATTAATGAGAAAATACTACTTACCATTGAGGAGTACTTGTGGGTTGCTGACCTCATTCCAGGCACTATCCAGACCAACCAAAGCTCCTACATCCCAGTGATGAGCAAAGAACACGTGCACAGAGGTAAATTATAGGAATGTTACATTTTTGTGCAAATGATTTAATCACATATATTGTCCTATGTGACAAGTTACTGAATAATACACATAAAATATGTGTGCTCTTTGAAAATTAGTTGTAACTTAATAAAGCTACTTTAAAAAGAAATAATCATATAGCAAGCCTGATGAAGAAACACTTATAAAAGCAAAAGCAGGTATAATGTAGAGAGCAGGTAAGAGGTTATATTTAAGTGTTTGTGTGTGTGTGTGTGTGTGTGTGTGTGTGTGTGTGTTTGTGAGTTTGTTGCTGGGGATTTCACCCAGGACCTTGTACATGCTAAGCAAGTGCTCTAAGGCTCTCACACGACTCACACACCCAGCTCACTATTACTTTATAGGTAACCAGAAGTTCATTAGAGAACGTGACACTGGAACAGAGTCCTCAGGAGATCCAGCAGGAGCCAGCAGGCCAGCAGGCATTTCTACCTGGCAGAAGGAATTTCCAGTGCAAAGGCCCTGAGGCAGGAGCATATTTAGGATGCCCAAGGGCATCAAGCAGCCAGTGTGAAGAGGTCAATGAGAAAGAGTGAGAGTGATCAGAGATGGTGACAGAGGCTGCTGAGGATAGAGGTGGCCTCCCTGTTGGAGCTGATCTGCATGAGACAGGGAAGCATTCCTCTCCATTACAACTTTGCATATTATTAACTTCCTTCCCCAGCATCCATTGAATGGAAATGGACATGCTACATACTACCCTTTATTGTTGAGTTGATCCATGTACTATGGCCATCACCTTGGAATATCTGAGTCCCAGAGCCCTGCCCTGAGGACTGCACACATACACACACACCACACTGTCACCACTGTGGCCTCTGATCTTCACACCACACTGTTAGGTTCCTAGTGTATACAATGCAAGCTGGACAGATTAAATTATCTTTCCACTAATGCAGAAATGGCATCCAGAACCCCCATTTTGTAAGCCTCTCATGGACACATAAGCATGCAACCAGTACTGCTACATAAAATGCTAGATTACACTCTGCATTTAAAGAAACACATATGGGGGAAATGTCAATAGTCAGAAAAATAGTGGAATGAAATGGACATGAGTGGGGGAATGAGGTAATAAGCCCAGTGGGTCCCCGAGAGACCAAGAGGAAGAAACCATTTCCTTGGTTCTGGGTGTGTTCCAACCAAGGTTCTTTCTCCTGGGCACCCTGCAAAAATAAGAAAGGGGCAGAAATAAACACATCCAATGTCAACAATAGCAATGTCTTTATGATTTCCAAGTGATACAGAAAGGACACAAAGATAAAGTGATTAAGGAGAATAAATTATCAATTCACTAAAGGATCCATAATGTACCAGAAAATCTTGTCTTGTTTCTGTATGAAAAAGAAACTCTTGCATTTCCTGTGCCTCTTCCAGACCTCCTTGACCAATGGGTTTTGCTATGGTGGCTGAGGAGTCCTCTTCCTCACTTCTTGGACTTTGGATTTTAATTTCATTTTTCCTTAACAAAGCCCTCAGGTGCCCTCTGGCCCTAGTTCTGGTTTTCATCCAACAAGCAGAGGTCTCTCTAGTCATTCTTTGCTAAACCACACATGTCATGACAGTCCTGTCCCTTTGCTTCCTTCCTATGATGGGGAAGGATGTTATAACACATGCATTTCACAGTACTCAATCTATGACCTTATAAACCCAATTCAACTGAGGAAAGACTTCAGGGGCTCTGTTCAGCATCCTATTTTCACAAAGATACAGAAGTCTATCTGCAATTACTAGAGAAAAATGTAAGAATGTAGTAAGTTTGTAATTCAAAAACTGCAAGGAGATGCAACCAGGGTCCTTTTGAATGCTTCCAAACAAATGTGTTCAACAGGCTGAATGGAGCCTCAAAAGCTAGCAGAAACCTGGTGGCACTGTGGCTCAGTAGTGGAGCACTTGTCAGCATGACCAAGGCTCTGGTTCCATCCTTTGCAATGCAAAACCCAAACGTACCTGGAACAAGACTAACAGGAGCAAGTCCAGGATATAAACTTGAATTTGTAATTAAATCAACAAAAACTTTGGTATATCAGAATATAACAAATAATGTTCTTATGATATCCTGAAATTAGTAAATTCTCAGCTATAACTTGTTGAATGAATAAATAATTGAGCCTGAGTATATGTGAACGTTTCATATATGACAAAGTTTCATTTTAACTTAATAGAAGATTAGATTGTGGAATAAATGCTCACATAAATGTCTGCCTGGAAGAAAATGAAGTTGGCCTCCTACCTCACTTAAGTTAACAGTGACCAGAGAAGATAAGACCTCTGATTTTATGTGAACATGTACAAATTGTATAAAAATCTACAGTGAGCAAGAACCTAGTAAGGCAAGAAACTCAGGTGTAAGAAGACAGATATGTACCAGTAAAAAAATATGTGAATGATTTTCATGGTCAAAAGTTCCACCTGAGAAGCCAATGGAGAAACAATAATCTGTAAGAATCACTCAAAATACTGATCCTGGTAAAAAAGGACAAATAACAGTAAAGGGACACAAAAATATTTGCTTAAGCTCAGTAAACAGCAAGAAATATTTTATCCACAGCTCCCATCCTTAGGAAAAGCTCCTGAAGGGCTGTTTCATCAGTTGTGGTTAGAATTTCTAAACAGACAGAAAAGAGAGACCTCTCAAAATTAGGTAGAACAGATGTTACTCCGGACCACGTACAAGGGAGATAATCTCAAGTCAGCTACAAATACCAAAAGGATAGAAATTCCTTAACTCAAGGTCTCTTGATCTCCTGAATATTGACATTCTGGGACAAGTTCATTCTCTGAGGTGGGTGCTGGCCTGTGCATTGTGGGAGGGTCAGCAACACCCCTGAGCTCTCATGACCCCTCCCCTGAGTGACGGCTGAAAATATCTGTGAAACTTGCTTCGTGTCAGGGAGCGAGCATCTCTTCTGGTTGAGAATCACTTGTTTGAATTTAACAATAGCAACAAATTTTTTGTAACATTGATTTATCAGTGAATTAGGGAGAACCAATATGAAAGGCATGGAAAGAAGGAGTAACACAGCCCCATTATGAAATGCTGTGCATCCTTAGCAATACTTAAACTGCACTGAGCGGGTCATCTGCAGGAAGTCCACAGGAATTACACAGTGAGAAGGTGGGGGACCAGCGAGGAAAGAACAGTGCACCAAATGAGAGAAGAGTGAGGAATGCATGGGATTTTTATCATGTATTTGCATAGAAAATATAGGAGCATGTATGTACACATACTACAGAAAGAAAAACTTTAAAAGAGACTGATAACATACAGAATAGAGAATGACAGCATTGATTAAATTAGTATATGTTTACTGCTTTTTTTCTTTAATGCAATGAGTTTATGGATTTTATTTTTGTCTTAAAATTTCATCTGATAATCAATTTATTCATATGGTTTGATTTTGTTTACTTTGATATGGCTGAGTCTCAAACCCAATACCTTGGGTATGCTAAGCAAGCTCCCTATAACTGTGCTTCAACTTCTGTCCAATTTGTTAAATTGATACATAATACCTGTACATGTTATTAGGGTACAATGTGACAATTCAGCACATGTATTCAATATGCAATGCTCAAATCAGGATAATGAATATTTCCTTCTCCTTAAACATTTATCAATTCTCTGGTGGGAAGCTCTAATTTTCTTCTTCTAATTCTTTATGAGAATATATAATTAAAATTTGGTCTATGTTTATTTAAGTAATTTTATGGTTTTCATATTAATATGAAAATCATAACCATAAAACACAGAATAAAATGTGCTACAAACATTGCCCTGTGCTGTAGGAACTCTGGATTTATGGCTCCTATCTAAGTGTGTGTTGGTATCCACCAACAACCCCTGCTGTCTCTCCTCCACACTTCTTCCCCTCTACTGATCACTCATTTTGATTTTCACTATTTTTAAATTTTCCAATTTTATTTGGATATATTCAATGTGTATATTTATTGAACTCATGTGACATTTCAATACAAGCGTACAGTTTGCACTGACTGAAACAAAATTAAATGAATATCTAAAACATCTAAAAGAACATTTATAAGTTCTTAATTATTTAATATCAACTTGGTTCCTAACTCAAGGCTAAATTGCCAAAACCTTACAAATATTGGAATATGAAGGAAATCCTCTAAATTCCATGCTAGTAACAATGTTTAAAATCTGAGTGAGATTTATGTAAAGATAAGTGTATTCTCATATACTTGATACTGATAAAATGAGCTTTAAACAAATAGGAAAGAAGCACAAAAGCCATCCCAGGGAGGCTTGAAGCTAATACCTCTCTGGGAAATGTACCTAATCACAAGAAGTAAAGAGACACAGTAAGCAACCACAGAAAAGTGAAAATGAGTTAGTAATACACATAGAACATGAATACTAGCAACAGAGAAGCACAAGGACCTTAAAGTAAGAACTCACAAGTAAAGAACATCAATTCCTGGATTCTTTCAGAAAAAAAAAGTGTGGGAACGTAATCAACTGATAGATTTGACTACACCAAGTTCATAAATTTTTACACACTCCCCAAAATATCTTTTTGCATACATGAAACAACTAAACTAAAAGGCAAGCAGGTAATTTCTGTGGGGGGATAAACTCCAATACTTTGTACGAATACATTGGAAAATGAGGGAAATGCCCTGCAGTGTCTATGCAAAAGTCTCGAGGGAGAGAATCTGCAATACAGAGGTAACTGGCAAGCAACCCCACCTGCTTGTTCAGCCTCAGAGATGTGCAAATCATTGCACAGTAAGCCTCTTAGACATACTTGTACTCAGCTGTGACATAGTGCTTTCCATGTGAATACCAAAGGGATACATGGTACTATCAGAAGTGCATCCATGAACTTCTGTTGCAAGATATTTGCAAGATCTTGATGTGGATTTTTGCCAACAATACACAAACATAATCAAATATTTCCCATCTAAGTAAACACATATCAAAAATACACCATAACTTGGCTGTTTTCCCTACTCCCTTAATTGCAAAGTTTCTTGGACCTTTGTTCTTTCTCTGGGAGCACTGGACGCCTCCCTCCCAACTTCTCTTCAGCCTCCATTAGCTCCAATTCATGGCCAGCAGTGAACCCTGTGTTAATCAGTGCAATGTTCACTTCTCAGCCAAGTGTCATGAATCAATGCAGCCTTGTGAGTAAATCCTCAATCAGGACAGCAAGGAGCCACAGCAGCCCTCCTCTGTATTAGGTTGGCCTGGCTCTCCACTGACCTCAGCTAAAGAGTCTTGGTTTCCATTCTCTCTGATACTCTCCTCCAGTGTCCACTGAGCTGTCAGACTCACCTGGAGACAAGCTCTGAGAAGAAGGTTTCTCTGTGGAAGTGCAAGGTCCTGCCCTTGTGGGCTTGATGGTGACTGAAGCTCTATCCCCAGAAAACACAGCAGGAAGGAGTCAAGTGCTGGGCTCCTAGGCAGACTGAAGACTTCAAAGGACACTACCATGTCCTGTCCTGTACAAGGCTGTGCGCTGAGGGACCATATCAGAGCAGAGTCACAGCTCCATATTTCTGGTCATTAAGCTCTTTTCGCTCTTATTCCCCTGAGGGACACTGACCTGGAAAGACAGAAGATTCTTCCTGCTATTTCTCTGTTCTCAAGAGACATGATTAAAACCAAGTAAATCCATTTTTTATTTTTCCTCCATGGATCTACCTGCCTTCCCGAGGTCCACCCTCCTGGTTCTTCATCCCCCCTTGGACTAAAAGCTTTTGACACTGTTGAGCTCATCTTGACTACTGCTCATGTGTCTTCAAAGCATGGACCTGTGTTGGGCAAAAAGCACTGATATACCAGAAAATAGCCATTCCTCTCTAACAAGGATGAGAACATGGTTTAAATCCTTGGGCATTTCACTTCATGTCTTCATGGTCCTCTCCCAGCACTATCAGGAAATTACATTTTTTTACTTTTATATTTCTTGTTCTTTTTAGATATACATGGCATACACATATTACACATACATGGAGTATAACTTATTCTAATTAGGATCCTATTCTTGTGGTTGGGGCAGGGAGGGGAAGAAGAGAAGTCCATTGGATTAGACAAAGGGGAATGAGGGAAAGGAGGAGAGGGGAACAGGAAGGACAGTAAGATTAACTGGACATACTTTCCTATACTTCTGTTTGAATATATGACAAGGGTAACTCCGCATCACGTCCAACCACAAGAATAGGAAATTTATAATTTTAACATGTAAAGAGTTTCCATTCAGTCCCTCATTTTGAAATATTTATTAAGATGTACTTAGTTCTTATTGTGCACCATAATCTGAGATTAGCACCTGACAAGAATTCTGCAATTTCATGTTTACTAAGGTCTATTCTATGCAGTCTATTCTGTGTAGTGATACTATTGTGAACTCCATCCACTGCAGAACTTTAGCTGACCAATGCTATTACATTAAGGGGAGATGGGACCTTCATTGGAATTCTGGCATGACATTTACTCTTCTCAAATAAGGGACTCTGGTTCTTAACTACATATGTTTTTCCCCTGGGGATATTTGCAATGTCTGCAGCATGGTACTAAACACCCACAGCAGCTCCCCACACAAAAAATTACCCTGCCCCCACATGTCAGCCTTGAGGAGGTAATCTGAACCAATTCTAGACCAACTTCATCATTCAGAAGACTTACCGGGGACGCAAGTTCCAATGCAAATTGTGAGGTCATGGGTCTCCTGAAACTCCTGAAACCACCAAAGTGGTCCAGGTACTGTAGGTCCTGGTCTGTGAATCTCACTTTGAGTAGCAGGCTGTGATGCTCTGTGGAGTCTGGTGTAGGTAGTTGTAGGTCTTCTCCTCCCAAATCGTCATTGTATGTTATTCCTGAAGGATGTGCAACTACTCAATCTAGAGACATTAGTGATTTCCTGTCTAGTTACTATTATATAGTGTTTTATATTATAGGGGAATGAAGCCATAAGGGACCTACTAGTGGGCTACACAACTGGATCTTTTTAATATCTATCTATCTATTTATTTATTTTTTATTTTTTATTTATTTATTTTTTGAGTCAGGGTCTCTGTAACTTGACCGAGGTTGGTCTCAAAATTGTCACCTTCTATCCTCAACCTCCAAGTCACTAGGATTAAAGGTGTGCACAACCATTGCCTGTCAATAATTCTACATGGAAGCTCTTACATGGCAACTAATGTAATTCTGAAAAAGACACTTTAGTAGGCAGAATAATGATCTCCTAAGGATGTCTGGAACCTAATTCAAAGAAAGTTGGAATATGTTGGGTTAAAAACAATAAATCATTCCTTTCCCTTTTTAATGATTTATTATCGTGTTGTGGTTGTATATAACAGGGGTGCTCACTGTGACATACTCACACTTGCATGGAATAGTATTTGCTCCATTTCAGACTCCAGGACTTCCTCTCTCTCTGCTCTGCTCCCTCTCCTATTTCCCCTCCTTCACTCTCCTGGTCTTCCCTCTATTTATTTACTGTATTTAGTTGGTGCTTTATAGACAGACATGAAGGTGGAATTCACGGCAGTGTGTTCATGTGTAGATATGGCATAGGTGGGTCGATGGCCTCCCTTTCCCCATCTCTCCTCCCTACTCCTCTGTCCCATTCCTTGACTCCATTATTCTCCCTTCTAGTTTCATAAGATACCCTTTTTTATGTCTCACTTTTCTCTAGAAAATTTGACCCTTGGTGTCCTGAGTCTGGCTTATTTCATTTAGCACAATGTTCTCCATGACTATCATTTTCAACAAGGCCATAATCTCATTTTTCTTTTTGATTGAGCCAAACCCCATTGTGTGTATATACCATATTTTCTTTGAATTTTTTAGACCATAATAACCTGTAGTAGAGTACACTAGCATAATAAAGATGAATTTTCATGAAAAGAAGTTATGTTTCTGACATACATGGGAATAATAATGCAACACAGAAAAACTGTGACCACAGATTTCGCTCCAGTAAATTGCAAAAATTACCTCAAGTGCCAAGTGCTGCTGTTTCCATAAACGCAATAAAATACATGACTGTTTTATCAGTGAAAGAGAAAAACGTTCATCAATATGACATATTTCAGGTGGGAAGAATGTTTTTGAAAGAAATATTTGCCATTAGTTACACAAATGCTTCCACTTTCCAAGAAATGTTGAATGGATAAAGTGGACAAAGAGTTGACTGTCAGAGAAAGCAGAAGGCTGGATAAAAAGAGCTGGTTACATTACATAGAGGTTCAAACCAGACCCATGTCAACTCCAGGGTTAAACAGAATGAAGAGGTGTCTTATTCACAATCAGATTTTAAAAACAAAATTATCTCTCAGGTTTTGCTGCCTGCAGTCATGGGCAGGTGCTCCTGAACCCCAAGGCAAGAGTCTTTCATCATTTCCTTCCAAAGAGCCTTCTCAGGGCTCTCTTTACATCCTTATTCCTCAGACTGTAGATGAAGGGGTTCAGCATGGGGGTGGCCACAGTGTACATCACCGAGGCTGTTGCACTGGAATGTGGACTGTGGGTTGCAGCAGAGTTAAGTTACACACCTTGACCTGTGCCATAAAAGAAGAAGACCATGGGGAGGTGAGAAGCACAGGTGGAGAAGGCTTTGTACCTCCCCTGAGCTGATGAGATTTTACAGATGGAGGACACTATCTTGGAGTAGGAGTAAAGGATGCCAGTGAGGCGGCCACCTCCCAGCAACACAGTTACAAAATACCTGACCAAATCACTTATCAAGGTGTCAGAACAGGCAAGTTGGACCACCTGGTTAAGTTCACAGAAAAAAGTGTGGAATTTCTAAGTGTGTAGAGAAGGATAGGCTGAACACCATGAAGCTTTGTATCAAGGCATGCAGGACACTCAGGATCCAGCACAACAGAACCAGCAAACCACAGAGCTGGGGAGTCATGATGGCAGTTTAGTGCAGGGGTTGACAGATGGTCACATATCTGTTGTAGGCCATGACAGTCAGGAGAAAATTGTCCACCTCTACAAAAATAAATAAAAAGCACATTGGGGTGATGCAGCCTGCATAGGTAATGGCCTTGCTCTGTGTCTGGATGTTCACCAGCATCTTTGGGATGGTGGTGGAGGTGAAGCAGATGTCCACAAAGGATAGGTTAGAGAGGAAGAAGTACATGGGCATGTTCAGGTGGGAGTCTGAGATGGTGGCCAGGATGATGATCAGGTTCCCCAGCACAGTGACCAGGTAGAAGGAGAGGAAATGTTCAATGATTAGGGGCTGCAGTTATGGGTCCTCTGAAAATCCCAGAAGGAGGAATTCTGAAATTCTTGTATTGTTTCCTAGTTCCATGAGGTGAATACGACTACTGGAAAGAGAAAGAATATATGACTATTTGCAATGGATAATTTGAATTGTCAACTTATTGGATTAGAGATGTTGATGATTAAGAGGGTTCTGGGTGGGTCCATTATGGTGTGTCTAGGAATGCTTGGAATGCAGGACAGGAACTGAAGTTGAGTCCCTCCCTAAGCGTGGGCAGCACCACCCAATAGAATGAATAAAAGATGGAAGAACCAGGAAGCAGATGAAGATGGAAACTTGCCTCTTGAATGGTTTCTTGATTGCTGCTTCAATCCTCTGAGGATATCAGACTCTCGTTTTTCACTTTTCTAAAGTAGACTCTGCCAGTGATTCTCCAGGTAGATTCCAAAGCCTTGGTCTCAGACCAGGGGAGCACTGTTGATCTTTCTTGTTCTGGGTCTTCTGTGTCTTGGACTTTTCAGCTGCTGGTTCTTCCAGCTCACCAGCTGCAGATGGCCATTGTGGAATATCCAGCTTCTGCCTGTGTAAGCCAATCTATTAAATCCCATTTTTATAATTATACTTCCTATTCATTCTGTTCCTCTAGAGAACCCTGACTCATAGATTACTCTTCATACACATGGACAAAGGTATATAAATGTTACAATTCATATTTTCCAGCAATGAATTAATTTCTTTTTTGTTTCTGGGTCTGTTCATCCTAGGACATCCCTAAAGCCATTACTGTTTAGGAACTCTTGTCTCATTCTAAGCCTTTCCCAAGTGTTCATGCACTGTACTATTTTAAGCAGAAATTGCTTCATACCATGAAGAGCATATGTGGAGTGCTGGCCATGTTCCAGGAACTCTGCAGGCCTCAACCAAAGCTCCTACATCCCAATGATGGGCAAAGAGCATATGTATACAGACAAATCACAGGAATTCTTCCTCTTTGTGCACAGGATGTGGCCTATATTTGCGTATGCATATTTGCATTTCCATATGAATATTAGCATTTTCATATGCATAACTCATTGTATACTTTAAACACATGTGGTCCTTTGGGTATTAATTATACTTCAACAAACCTGTTCAAAGAAGAAATCATGATATATCATGCCATAATTTGAAGGTGCCCCAAAAAACAAAAGAATACACAAATGGAGAGAGTAGCTAGAATGTGCTGTTTAGTGTGTGTGTGTGTGTGTGTGTGTGTGTGTGTGTGTTAGGCTAGGTGTAACTCCAGGTGATTTCTGTGGTTGTAAGCACTCTACACTAACCCACCCCGCCCCCAGTCTCTGAGGCTTCTATTTTCATGGTTTTAAAAACAGTAACTAAAAAGAAACTTAGAGAACTGAAAAGCATATTATACAGCATGATGAAAATGTTAACATGAAAAGTAATGAAATTGATGAAATCTTTGATACATTATTTTAGAGCAGATAATGTTTCTATGACCTTATGGCAAATGATAAATGCTCAGCTATCACTCATTGAATGAACCAGGAATGAAGTCAGTGTACATGAACATTTCAAATACACAGTTATGACCCCTTCCTTTTCAATAGCAAAAAATCTCTCCAGACACTGCTCAATATCCCCTACGGCACAAATATCACTTGGGATTAAGATCCACTCTGAAATTAACAATAACAAGATATTTTTGCAGCACCGATATAACAGTAAATCAATGATAAAAAAATAAGAATGCTGAGTTAGATGTTACATGCCTGTAATCCCAGCAGCTAGGGGGGCTGAGACAGGAGGATTGCAAGTTCAAAGCCAGCTTCAGCAACGACGAGGCACTAAGCAACTCAGTGAGACTGTCTCTAAATAAAATAGAAAATAAGGCTCGCGATGTGGCTCAGTGGCTGAGTCCCCCTGAGGTCAATCCCCGGTTAAAAAAAATAAACACCAAAAGATTAGGTAGCATTGATAAAATAATAAAGTAATTATTTAAAAAATAAGAAAGACCACAAAAAGAAGTATGGATAGCACAGACCCATTGTGAAATATCATACATCCTTTGAATCACATAAAGTATTATATAAAGGGCATTGTGTTAGTTGATTTGTAGGAACTCAGTAGACATCTTTCAGAGAGAAGGAAAGAGGGCACAAGCTAGAATAGACCACAACCAAAGAGAGGTCATGTCCAGTGTGCATAGGAGCCTATTCCTACATTTGTATGAAGAGTGTATGAGCTTGTCTGTATGCAGAATAGGAAGAAAAGTTCAAACATAAGCTGAGAACTTACAGGAAAACAGAATGGCAGTGCTAGTAAGTTTGGTGTAAGTATAGATTTTGATTTAATGCAATCAGTTTATGGATTTTATTTTTGTTTCCAATTTTTATCTAATATCTCACATTGATTATTTATTATAGTTTTCTATTTTTGTGGGCCCTGCTCTTTTTCTTTTTTGTTTGTTTTCATTTGCATTGAGGGGACTCAAACACAGGATTTTGTGCATAATAACCAAGTGCTCTCACTGAACATCACTGCAAATTGTTTTTTTTTTAAACAGACAAATAATAAGTGTACATACAACAGGGTGGAGTGTTATAATTCAATTCATGTGTGCAAAATTTAATGCTCAAATCAGGGTCATTAGCATTTCCCTCTCCTTAAATATTTTGTCAATTCTTTGTGTTGGAAACTATCTAACTTCACTTTTTTTTTTTGTAAATATGTGTTATAAAACTGTTATCATATTTTGGAGTAATTTTCAGTATGCTTCTTAGGATTATAAAATTTTAGAGATAAAAATGTATGAGAAAAGACTTTACTGAAAACTTCCCAGCATGTGGTGGGACACAGGAGCCCTTCCTCCTGTGCCTGTGGACTGCTGTGGTGATCAGGCCTCCCTGGCTCCTCCCCTGCCTTTCCTGCCTCTGCTGACCACCAGCCCACGTTCTACCACACTGAGTCTTCAATGTTCTCCTCTTCTATAATAAAAATGCCCTCTGTACATGTTCATGGGGTTCCATGTCACTTTTCAATACATTCATTCACCACACACTGATTGAAACAAAATGGAATGAAAACTCTAAACATCCACTGGAAAGATGGGAAATAGGAGTTATTTAATGATATCAGCATGGGTTACAAATTCAAGACTAAATTGCCAAACAAATGGAAATAACACAAAATGAAGGAAGACCTATAAACTGCATGACAGTGAAAATATGTAAAGTTTTAGTATCGTTCATGCAAAAATATGTATGTTAAAATATGCTAAGTAAAGATAAAATGAGCTTGGATCAAGAGGGAAATAAGCATGAATGCCTTTCAATGATGCCTAAAGGTGAAGCCTTTCTGAGCAATACGCCTGAGCAGAAAAAGACAAAACTCAACCAAAAGCAATAGCAGGGATGTGAAAAGCAGTTGGAAATATGGATCTAAGGTGATGTATCATGAGGGCTGCATGAGAATATTCACTACCTTTTTTAAAGCAAGTGTTCAAAAAAGAAAATATTACATTAGTCACTCAATACATTACCAAAAAAGTGCAAACAAATACAGTCAATTGATAGGCTTGGACTTACAAAAGTCATAATTTTTCAATATTCCTCACAAAAATATTTCTACATATATGAAAATAGGCAGTCTGTAAAAGAAAATGAAACTTCACCAATCTCTTAAATAAATGCATTGGAAAATGGGTTGGGGATAAAACCTCCCACTACACAATAGAGAAATTGGCATAGACCCTCAGTAATAAGAAGTGCTCAACAAACTCACAGACACAGGCTCAGATATATAAACCATTCCAAAGTAAGTCTCCTAGGTGTATCTCTATCCAACTGTAAAATTCCTTTTTAATGAGACAACAGAAATAACACGTAAAAATGTACATCCCTTTGTGTGTGAGTGTGTCCCTTATCCATTCACCTGTTTGTTTAAGGACATCTAGGTTAGTTCCATAGTGTAGTAATTCTGAAGCCAAACCAACAAAAAACAAACAAACAAAAAAAAAACAATGTTTTCTCTGATATGCTGATGCTAATTCGCAATGAGGGCGGCGGATAGGGAAGAATAGTTACATTATATTAGGTAGAGGAGAGTGAAGGGCGGGGAAGTGGTGTGGGGGAAGGAATGATAGTAGAGTGAGACAGATATTAATACATCATGTACATATATGACTGCCTGAACAATGTGATCCTATAATATGTGTAATCAGAAAACTGAGAGATTATAATCCATTCTGTATGATCTATCAAAATGTATGAATCCATTCTATTGTCATGTACAACTTATTAGAACAAATGAAAAACATTCAAACAATGTGTCCTGTGGACATTGACAGTAATATAAATTTGCAAGATCTTCCTCAGAATCCTGTAGACAGTACATAAATGTAATCAAGTATTTTTCATCTTAAGTACACACACATCAAAATTTCACTGTTTTTCACCCACAGTTAATCCCTATTTCTCTACTCCCTTAATTGCAACGCTCCTTGGACCTCTGCTCTTTCTCTGGGAGCACTGGACGCCTCCCTCCCAACTTCTCTTCAGCCTCCATTAGCTCCATTTCATGGACTGCAGTGAACCCTGTGTTAATCAGTGCAATGTCCACTTCTCAGCCAAGTGTCATGAATCAATGCAGCCTTGTGAGTAAATCCTCAATCAGGACAGCGAGCAGCCACAGCAGCCCTGCACTGGGCTAGGTCTGCATAACTCTCCACTGACCTCAGCTAAAGAGTCCTGATTTCCATTCTCTATGATGCGCTCTTGCAGTGTCCACTGAGCTCTCGGACTCACCTGGAGACCAGTTCTGGGAGGAAGATCTTTCTGTGGAAGTGCAAGGTCCTGCCCTTGTGGGCTTGATGGTGACTGAAGCTCTGTCTCCAGAAAACACAGCAGGAAGGAGTCAAGTCTGGGCTCCTAGGCAGACCAAAGACCTCAAAGGATGCCTGTACATCATGTCCAAGCACAAGGCTGTGCAATGAGGGACCACATCAGATCAGAGAGTCACAGCTCCCTGTATCTACTCATTAGGCTCATTTCCCTCTTATTCCCCTGAGGGACACTGGCCTGGAAAGACAGGAAATCCTTCCTGCTGATTCTCTGTTCAAAAGAGACACTATTATAACTATGTAAACCTAGATTTTATTATTCCCCATGGATCCACCTGCCTTCCAGAGATCCATCCTCCTGGCACATCTTCCGCCATTTGGTCAAAAGTGTTTCCAAGTCTGACACTGATGAACTCATTTTGACTGGAGCTCACATGTCTCTAGGCATGAACCTGTGCTGGACAAAAAGCACCAATACCCCAGAAAAGTCCCGCCTCTTTAACAAGGGTGAGCACTGTTTTCCCTTTGTCTAAATCTTGGGCATTACACTTCTTCCCTATGTGGTCCTTTCTCAAGCTGTCTTTAAGTTACAGTTTTAAGACCAGTTAAGAGCTCCCATTCATCCTTAACTTAAAAATGTTTATTAGAAAGAGATATGATTGGTTCACTTCATGCATCATAACCTGAGCCTAATACCTGATAGGAACTGGGAAAGTTCATTTTTATTGACTTCTATTCTATGATTTTACACAGTGACACTACTGTGACCTCCATCTCCATGGCAGAATATGGGCTGACAAATGCTATACTGTAAGGAGCGATGAGACCTTCATTTGACTTCTGGCAGAATGCTTCCGCTTCATGCATATGGGCCTTTGGTTTCCACCTACATATATTTTCCCCCAGAGGATATTTAACAATGTATGAACATTGGTGCGAACCATCTACCAAACCCACAACAGCTCCCAGCACAAATAATTACCCTAGCCCTAAATGTCAACAGTGAAGAGGTGATCAAATTTAATTCTAGACAACATTTATACACATTTCTGCAGAAGAATCACAAAAGGCAAGTACAGATGCAAATGCTAAGGTATACTATGGTTTCAGAAACTTGCATTCTTCTTTTATAAAGGTGGTCCTGGTACTGTGGGGTCCTGGTCTGTGGACCTTTCTGTGAGGAGCAAGGCTGTGAAATTCTGTGAGAGTCTGGCATAGGTAGTTTTAGCTCTTCTCCTCTGCAAATTGTCTTTGTATGTCATTATTTTTCTGAATTTTTGAAAGACTGCGTGTTCACTCACTCTAAAGAATGTAATGATTTCTGTTTATTATTTTTGCTGTTGTTATTATGGTTATTATCATTTCATCATACTGTAGATCGACCCCAGAGGTGACCAACCACTGTGCTACATGCCCTAACCATTTACTTATTTATTTACTTATTTACTTATTTGTTTATTTATCTGGGTTTTCCTAACTTGCAAGGCTGACTTCACACTGACCGTCCTCCAGCTTAAGCCTCCAAGCTCTTGGTTTAATGTTGTGCTTCACCATGTCCAGCCAATTATTCCATAAAAGAATTCTCAAACACAACTAATATCACTGTGAAAAAGAACTTATAGTAGGCAGAATAATGATCTCCAAAGGATGTCTAGATTCTACTTCAAAAAATGTTTGAATATGATGGCTTTACATTTTTAAATTTAATTTTATGACCCCAGGAACCTGTCACAATCGACACCATTATACTAAAGTCCAAATTGCAAAGCAGAGCAGTTAAACATATCAATACGATACATTTCAAGAGTGAAGAAATGATTTGTAAGAAATCCTTCCCATCCTATAGGTCTACACACATGAGAATTTCCAAAGGTTTTTTTTTTCTTTTTTTTGTCTAAAGTTTGGAAGAATTTAGAAACTCAGACAAAGTGAACAGCTGCTGAGTATCATGGAAAGGAAAAAATTGAATGAAGTAAATTTTTAATGGTAGGAGAGTTTGAACTCAGAGGAGTGAATCTGCAGGGAATCAATAGGAGGAGGAAGCTTCACAAGCCCAATCTCATCAGAAATCCCAACTCTGACTCTGAGGCTTGCTTCCTGCAGTCTGGGGCATGGGCTTCTGAATCTGCTACAGTTTCCCTCCAAAGAGCCTTCTCAGGGCTCTCTTTACATCCTTATTCCTCAGACTCTAGATGAAGGGGTTCAGCATGGACATGACCACAGTGTACATCACCGAGGCTGTTGAACTGGAGTGTGAGCTGTGGATTGCAGCAGAACTAAGGTACACACCTAGACCTGTGCCATAAAAGGAGACCACAGAGAGGTGAGACACACAGGTGGAGAAGGCTTTGTACTTGCCCTGGTTTAATGAGATCACACAAATGGAGGACACTATCTTGGAGTAGGAGTAAAGGATTCCAGCAAGGGGGCCACCTCCCAGCAACACAGATGCAATATACATCACCATGTCTTTAAGGAAGGTATAGAACATGCAAGATGGACCACCTGGTTGAAAAATTGGGGTAGTTCTAGGTGTGTGCAGAAGGACAATCACAACACCATTAAGCTTTCTAATAAGGCATGCAGGAGCCTTAGGATCCAGGACACTAGAACCAGCAAACCACAGATCTGGGGATTCATGATGTTATTACAGTGCAGGGAGTGTCAGATGGCCACACACCTGTCATAGGCCATCACAATCAGGAGGAAGTTGTCCTACTGTATAAAAACCATGAAAAAAAACATCTGGGTCATGCAGCCTGTGTAGGTAATGGCCTTGCTCTATATCTGGATGTTCACCAGCATCTTTGAGATGCTTGTGGAGGTGAAGCAGATGTCCACAAAGGACAGGTTGGAGAGATAATCGAGATATTTTGTAAATGTCAAGGGAAGGAGGCATGATTTTCATTTATAAGCAAGAAGAGTGAGTTAATATCCTAAAAAATAAAACTTTATGCTAAGTCCTTCAGTCACTGAATAAACCCATTTATGCTTGGATGCCAAGATTTCATATTTCAAAGAGTAAATGTGGAGGCGGGCCAAGATGGCGGACTAGAGGGCGGCTGCATTTCACACTGCTCCAGGACGCAAGATTCAAAAGAGGAGATAGTGAGAGACTTGGGACCAACTCAAAGCTGCCGGGTGAGTCTCTCCTGTTGGGGAGGCGTCCCGGATGGGGCAGTAGCCCCGGAACGCAGGGAATTTGTGAAGTGGAGTTGCTCGGCAAGACGCCCCTCCCCCCACTGGAGCGGTAAACACGGACAACTGGGATCATCGTAGAGGAGGCGGCTCAGCACAGCGCTTGGACTCAAGCAGCCGCTGGGGCTCCAGGCGGCTGCCTGGGGAGGAGCTGCGTGGCGAGCTGTTTGGACCCAGAGTGACCGCTTCTGAACACCGGGGGGTTGCCCGGAGGAGGAGGAGAGGCCCGGCGGGTCGCTTGGGTCTAGGAGTGACTGCATCAGAGCCACGGGCGGTTGCCAGAGGAGGAGCTGCGTGGTGAGCTGTTTGAACTCAGAGTGGGCGCTCCTGAGCGCCGGGGGACTGCCCGGAGGAAGAGGAGGAGCACGGCGGGACGCTTGGTCTGGGAGTGACTGCATCAGAACCACAGGCAGTTGCCAGAGGAGGAGTTGCGTGGTGAACTGTTTGAACTCAGAGCTAGCGCTCCTGAGTGCCGGGAGGTTGCCCGGAGGAGGAGGAGGAGCATGGCTTGTTGTTTGACCTGGGAGTGACTGCATCAGAGCTGCGGGCGGTTGCCGAAGGAGGAGCTGCGTGACGAGCTGTTTGAACTCGGAGCAGCTGCTCCAGAACACTGGTGGCCTGCCTGGAGGAGGAGAGCGGTGGGACGCTTAGTCTGGGAGTGACTGCATCAGAACCACAGGCGGTTGCCAGAGGAGGAGGCGAGTGGTGAGTTGATTGGACTAAAAGCAACCGCTCCGGAACACCGGTGGCCTGCCTGGAGAAGGAGCGTGGTGAGTCACCTGGTCTCGGAGCCACCGCTCCTGAACACCCGGGGGGCTACCCCAAGGAGGAGGAGGAGGAACAGGGAGGGTCACTTGGACTTGGAGTGACTGCCTAGGGCTACGGGTGGTTGGTGGGAGGAGGAGACCCAAAGTGAGTTGTTTGGATTCCTAGTGACTGCGTCGGAAACCGGGCGGCTGTCCGGAGGAGGAGGTGTGTGGCGGGTCTCTGTGTCTCGGAGCTATTGTACGGGGCTCCAGGTGGTGGCTCAGGGGAGGGGCTGCATAGCCAGGCGATTGGTGCAGAGCAGGGTCCCAGGAGCTAGGTGGCTTCTTGCTGGAAGAGCCGCACAGAGACACGCCTAGGGGCGGAGCGAAGTTTCCAGGGCGGCGGGCAGATTCTCTGGGAGAGGCAGCCTAAGGAGACTCGCCTGCGAAGGGTGAGGCTCCCAGGCCCAGGACGTAGGTCCGGGCCCCTGGGATCGTTGCAGAAGAAGACAGCCCAGCCCAGGGGGTAGTTGTAGATTGAGGGGAACCTCTAGGAGGGCAACTGACTAGCGAGACGTCCCCACCGAGTGACTCTTCCCGGCCGGGGGAGGTTTTCCCACAGGGACGGTAAAGTCAGAGACACAGGCTCAAACAGGCCTTGCCTCAGCCCGCAGCCTACTTCCCCGTTGGATGACCATTGGTCAACAAGTGGAGACACCTCTGACCACTAGCAGGGAATATACGCCACCTGAGGGTTACCACCCTAGAGAGGCAGCTTCTTCGTGGAGCTCTGCATTATCAACCTCCTCCAAGACTTCAGGCTACTGAAGGATAAGAGGGGATATACTAGCAATCTTCAGGGACATTATAAGTTGATAGAGGAAACCTGCAATATCTTAATGACCCACTGATCCCTGAACAATATGAGAAAACAAGGGAAGAAAATGCCCCAAACAAATCTAGATGTTACATCAATAAAATCCAACGACAGCATGGCAGAAGAAATGACAGAAAGGGAGTTCAGAATGTACATAATTAAAATGATTAGGGAAGCAAACGATGAGATGAAAGAGCAAATGCAGGCATTGAACGATCGCACCAATCGACAGTTAACAGAGCAAATTCAGGAAGCAAAAGATCATTTCAATAAAGAGTTAGAGATATTGAAAAAAAACCAAACAGAAATCCTTGAAATGAAGGAAACAATAAACCAAATTAAGAACTCCATAGAAAGCATAACCAATAGGATAGAACAGCTGGAAGACAGAACTTCAGATATTGAAGACAAAATATTTAACCTCGAAAACAAAGTTGAACAAACAGAGAAGATGGTGAGAAATCATGAACAGAATCTCCAAGAACTATGGGATATCATGAAAAGGCCAAATTTGAGAATTATGGGGATTGAGGAAGGCTTAGAGAAACAAACCAAAGGAATGAACAATCTATTTGAAGAAATAATATCAGAAAATTTCCCAAATCTGAAGAATGAAATGGAAGATCAAGTCCAAGAGGCTTATAGGACTCCAAATACACAAAATTACAACAGACCCACACCAAGGCACATTATAATGAAAATACCTAACATACAAAATAAAGACAGAATTTTAAAGGCTGTGAGAGAAAAGAACCAAATTACATTCAGGGGGAAGCCAATATGGATATCAGCAGATTTTTCAATCCAGACCCTAAAATCTAGAAGGGCCTGGAACAACATTTTTCAAGCTCTGAAAGAAAATGGATGCCAACCAAGAATCTTATACCCAGCAAAACTTACCTTCAAATTTGACGATGAAATAAGATCATTCCATGATAAACAAAAGCTAAAAGAATTTACAAAAAGAAAGCCAGCATTACAGAACATTCTCAGCAAAATATTCCATGAGGAAGAGATAAAAAACAAAGAAGCAAATCAGCAAAGGGAGGAATTATCCTAAAGGAACTGTCAAATAAAGGAGGAACCAAGATGTGTCAAAAATTTTAAATATGAACCAAATGACTGGGAATACAAATCATATCTCAATAATAACCCTGAATGTTAATGGCCTGAACTCATCAATCAAAAGACATAGACTGGCAGATTGGATTAAAAAGAAAGATCCAACAATATGTTGCCTGCAAGAGACTCACCTCATAGAAAGAGATACCCATAGACTAAAGGTGAAAGGATGGGGAAAAACATACCATGCACATGGGCTCAGCAAAAAAGCTGGAGTATCCATCCTCATTTCAGATAATGTGGACTTCAAGCCAATGTTAGTTAGAAGGGATAAAGAAGGACATTTCATACTGCTTAAGGGAAGCATAAATCAGCAAGATATAACAATCATAAACATCTATGCCCCAAACAGTGGCTCATCCATGTATGTTAAACAAATCCTTCTCAATTTTAGAAACCAAATAGACCATAACACAATAATACTAGGTGATTTTAACACGCCTCTTTCACCACTGGACAGATCTTCCAAACAAAAATTGAACAAAGAAACCATAGATCTCAATAACACAATCAATAATTTAGACTTAACAGACATTTATAGAATATACCATCCAACCAAGAGCGAATACACTTTCTTCTCAGCAGCACATGGATCCTTCTCTAAAATAGACCATATATTATGCCACAAAGCTAATGTCAGCAAATACAAGAAGATAGAGACACTACCTTGTATTCTATCAGATCATAATGGATTGAAGTTACAAATTAATGAAAGAGTAAAAAACAGAAACTACTCCAACACCTGGAGATTAAACAATATGCTACTATATGATGAATGGATAACAGAAGATATTAGGAAGGAAATTAAAAAATTCTTAGAGGTAAACGAGAACAAAGAAACAACATATCAAAATCTCTGGGACACTATGAAAGCGGTACTTAGAGGAAGATTTATTTCATGGAGCGCATTTAATAAAAGAAGTAAAACTCAAAAAATAAATGACCTAACACTACAGCTCAAAGCCCTAGAAAAAGAAGAACAGACCAACACCAAAAGTAGTAGAAGACAGGAAATAGTCAAACTGAGAGCTGAAATCAACGAAATTGAAACGAAAGAAACAATACAAAAAATTGACAAAATAAATAGTTGGTTCTTCGAAAAAATAAACAAAATTGATAAACCTTTAGCCACACTAACAAAGAGAAGACGAGAGAAAACCCAAATCACTAAAATTCGGAATGAACAAGGAAATATCACAACAGACACGACCGAAATACAAAACATAATTAGAAGCTATTTTGAAAATCTATACTCCAACAAAATAGAAAATTTCGAAGACATCAACAGGTTTCTAGAGACATATGAATTGCCTAAACTGAACGAGGAGGACATACACAATTTAAATAGACCAATTTCAAGTAATGAAATAGAAGAAGTCATCAAAAGCCTTCCAACAAAGAAAAGTCCAGGACCAGATGGGTTCTCAGCCGAGTTCTACAAAACTTTTAAAGAAGAACTCATTCCAATACTTCTCAAAGTATTCCAGAAAATAGAAGAGGAGGGAACTCTCCCAAACTCATTCTATGAAGCCAATATTACCCTGATTCCTAAACCAGACAGAGACACATCGAGGAAAGAAAATTTCAGACCAATATCCTTAATGAACATCGACGCAAAAATTCTCAACAAAATTTTAGCAAATCGCATACAAAAACATATTAAAAAGATAGTGCACCATGATCAAGTGGGTTTCATCCCAGGGATGCAAGGTTGGTTCAACATCAGAAATCAATAAATGTCATTCACCATATCAATAGACTTAAAGTCAAGAATCACATGATTATTTCGATAGATGCAGAAAAAGCATTTGATAAAATACAGCACCCCTTCATGCTCAAAACACTAGAAAAAATAGGGATAGTGGGAACATTCCTTAACATTGTAAAGGCCATCTATGCTAAACCCATGGCTAATATCATTCTTAATGGTGAAAAACTGAAAGCATTCCCTCTAAAAACTGGAACAAGGCAGGGATGCCCTCTTTCACCACTTCTATTCAATATCGTCCTTGAAACTCTAGCCAGAGCAATTAGGCAGACCAAAGAAATTAAAGGGATACGAATAGGAAAAGAAGAACTCAAACTATCCCTATTTGCTGATGATATGATTGTATACTTAGAGGAACCAGGAAATTCCACCAGAAAACTTTTAGATCTCATAAGTGAATTCAGTAAAGTAGCGGGATATAAGATCAATGCACATAAATCGAAGGCATTTTTATATATAAGCGATGAATCTTCAGAAAGAGAAATTAGGAAAACTACCCCATTCACAATAGCTTCGAAAAAAATAAAGTATGGGAATCAATCTCACAAAAGAGGTGAAAGACCTCTACAATGAGAACTACAGAACACTAAAGAAAGAAATTCAAGAAAACCTTAGAAGATGGAAAGATCTCCCATGTTCTTGGATAGGAAGAATTAATATTGTCAAAATGGCCATACTACCAAAAGTGCTATACAGATTCAATGCAATTCCAATTAAAATCCCAATGATGTACCTTACAGAAATAGAGCAAGCAATTATGAAATTCATCTGGAAGAATAAAAAACCCAGAATAGCTAAAGCAATCCTTGGCAGAAAGAGTGAAGCAGGGGGTATCGCAATACCAGATCTTCAACTCTACTACAAAGCAATAGTAACAAAAATGGCATGGTATTGGTACCAAAATAGAAAGGTGGATCAATGGTACAGAATAGAGGACACGGACACAAACCCAAATAAATACAATTTTCTCATACTAGACAAAGGGGCCAAAAATATGCAATGGAGAAAAGATAGCCTCTTCAACAAATGGTGCTGGGAGAATTGGAAATCCATATGCAACAGAATGAAACTAAACCCATATCTCTCACCATGCACAAAACTAAACTCAAAATGGATTAAGGATCTCGGAATCAGACCAGAAACCTTGCATCTTATAGAAGAAAAAGTAGGTCCAGAGCTTCATCGTGTCGGCTTAGGACCAGACTTCCTCAACAGGACTCCCATAGCACAAGAAATAAAAGCAAGAATTAATAACTGGGATAGATTCAAACTAAAAAGCTTTCTCTCAGCAAAGGAAACTATCAGCAATGCAAAGAAAGAGCCTACAGAGTGGGAGAAAATCTTTGCCAATCATACTTCAGATAGAGCGCTAATCTCCAGAATCTATAAAGAACTCAAAAAACTCTACACCAAGAATGTAAATAATCCAATTGACAAATGGGCTAAGGAAATGAATAGACACTTCACAGAAGAAGATGTACAAGCAATCAACAAACATATGGAAAAATGTTCAACATCTCTAGTAATAAGAGAAATGCAAATCAAAACCACCCTAAGATTCCATCTCACCCCAATTAGAATGGCAATTATCAAGAATACAACCAACAACAGGTGTTGGCGAGGATGTGGGGAGAAAGGTACACTCTTACATTGCTGGTGGGGCTGCAAATTAGTGCAGCCACTCTGGAAAGCAGTGTGGAGATTCCTTAGAAAACTTGGAAAGGAAACACCATTTGACCCAGCTATCCCACTCCTTGGCCTATACCCAAAGGACTTAAAATCAGCATATTACAGAGATACAGCCACATCAATGTTCATAGCTGCTCAGTTCACAATAGCCAGATTGTGGAACCAACCTAGATGTCCTTCAATTGATGAATGGATAAAGAAAATGTGGTATATATATATACAATGGAATATTACTCAGCCATAAAGAATGATAAAATTATGGCATTTGCAGGCAAATGGATGAAACTGGAGAATATCATGCTAAGTGAGATAAGCCGATCTCAAAAAACCAAAGGAAGAATGATATCGCTAATAAGTGGATGATGACACATAATGGGGGGTGGGAAGGGTTAGTGTTGGGGTTGGAGTTGGGTTTAGGGAGGGGGGCAGGAATGGAGGAAGGAAGGACTGTATAGATGGAGGGGAAGGGTGGGAGGGGAGGGGGGGAAGGGAAAAAATGGCAGAATGAATCAAACAACATTACCCTATGTAAATTTATGATTACACAAATGGTATGCCTTTATGCCATGTACAAATAGAGAAACAACATGTATCCCATTTGTTTACAATAAAAAGAAAAAAAAAAAAGAGTAAATGTGCAACATAAGAAATAGACATTTCATGGAGGTGTGACTGAAATTTCAAAGTCTGATTAGGAAATGTAAGTTCCTCTGACACAAAGACCACACCAAGTCACTTATTTGTGTAATGTCCTTCTGGGTGGGTTTAATGTAAACATGTGAGATCACACATTCAATGTGTATTCAATTGCAATTTTTCATTATTACTCCTAACCATGTTATACGGGATGTGTACAAAACTGTGCTGAATAAGAGCATCATATTCCTGTGACTATAAACACCCACGAGGAGCTGTAAAGTCACTGGTATGTTGAAGTTTAGATCATAACATAGACCAGGTGAGGCAGCTTTGCAGACAACAATAAGGAACAGAACATTGAAGAACTGTGGTCCCAGGTCTTCCTCTACAAGAGGACAACAGGAACACCCCTGCAAGTGCAGTTTATTCCACATGATGAGTGTAACTTCTCTGTGACAATGACAGGAATCTCAAGACTGCCTCTGAACTGAGATCTGGAAGAAAACCAGGAAAGTAGAAACACAAGAGAGAGAAAAACTTTGGCTTATAGAGCAGAAAACTTATTAATGAGGTTGCTTACATTCAACATGGCAGTTGGGATAAAAGAAATCAAAACTACAGGAAGTAAGTGGAAAGAGCATGATCTACTTCAGGATCTGATTTAAAAACTTTGATTTTTGGTTCTGTGGCTTGTTGTCCTGGGACCACAGGAACTTCCTGAGAAAATGTCTCCTCTACACGTTCCCACTGCAGCGTCTTCTCAGAGTTCCCGTGATGTCCTTAGTCCTCAGATGAAGGACCCCAGCATGGGGGTGACAACGCTGTACTTCACTGAGGCTGTTGCACTGGAGTGTGAGTTGTGTGTGACAGATGAGCTGAATTACACTCCTAGGCATGTGCAATAGAATAAGGAGACCACAGAGAGGTGAGAAGCACAGGTGGAGAAGGCTTTGTACCTGCCCTGAGTTGTTGAGATTGCATGGATAGAGGGTACACTATTGGAGTAGGAGTAAAGGACACCAGCGAGGGGGCCACAGAGAGAAGTTCTGTTGCAGAACACATCACTATGTCATTAGAAAAAATGTCAGAATGGGCAAACAGGACCACCTGCTTTAGATCACAGAAAAAGTGGGGGATTTCCGTGTGTGTGCTGAAGGACATCTGCAACACCATTAAGCTTTGCAACATGGAATTCAAGACACTGGTGATCCAGGATGCCAGCACCAGCAACACGCAGAGTCAGTGGTTCATGACAACTGCGTAGTGCAGAGGGTGACAGAGAGCTACAAAGTGATCATAAGCCATCACAGTTAGAAGGAAATTGTCCCAAACTCAAAAGAGTAAGAAAAAATATATCTGACAGATGAATCCCTCATACACTATGGCCTTGCTCTGTGTCTTGATGTTCTCTATTATTTGGGGGATGGTGGTGGAGGTGAAGCAGATGTTCACAAAGGACAGGTTGGAGTCGAAGAAGTACATGGGTGTGTACAGATGGGAGTCTGAGATGGTGGCCAGGATGATGAGCAGGTTACCCAGCACAGTGACCAGGTACATGGAGAGGAAGAGTCCAAAGAAAAAGCATTGCAATCTGGATTCCTCTGAAATTCCCAGGAGAAGGAATTCTAAAATCCATGTCTCATTCTCTGTCCCCATGTAGTTGTTGTAACTAAAATGAGAGTGAAAATAAGGTGGTATAATTTCACAGATTAACTTGCACATGTGCTATCATTTCCATTTCACACTAGAGACACAGTTCCTGTGTTTCTGTATGACTCTGCACCCTTTAGGGGATCCTTTTCCATCTCTGACTTGAAATCCCAGACTCACCCTCATCCTTTTCCCAGTAGACTATATATTCAATAATTTGAATTTATTTCATGCCTTAAAGGCAATTAATTCAGTGATGACCATGTTCCTGGGACTCTCTAAGCCACCATGGATCAGGGATCCGTAAGCAAGTATTCCTAAACCCTGATGATGGAGAAGTAACACAAGCAAACACAAGGAGGTAAATAAATGATTGTGTGGCAAGTGCAATGTGCATTACTATGAAGGAAGGAAATCAGCTGTGAAGGAGAAGATAGAGAGGGGGTCTCATTTTATACTGGGTGTCCAGGCCAGACGGGCCAGTAAGTGACATTTGGAAAGAGACCTCCAGGAAGACAGGGTGGGAGCCACTCTCTGCAGAAGCTAGAGGAGTGGCCAGTGCACAGGCCCTGAGGGTGTCTGCTTCAGATGTTCAAAGTCCAGAAGAGCAAAGAGAGGATGATATGAGCTGGTATCAGACAAGAACAAACAACAAAGCAGCCTCACTCTTGCTCAAGGTCCACGATGCAAGGAAATTCTGTCCAGGTCTCCTGCAGGGGCCTTTCATGAAGCTGGCTGATGAGGTGTCTGTGCGGATTGAAATGTAATCCCGGTTTATTACCATCTGCTGCCTGAAGTCCTGACCTCTGTAGTACAAGTTACCTTTTGGAATACGTTGAATCCAGAGTCTCCTTTTCTGAAAGATGCTCTCACCTTTATAGGCAGATGCACACATACACACACTCCTCAAAACACACCAGAAGTCCTGCTCTCCTGGGTCTGTGCCTCTCATACCCAGTCTCACTATTCAAAGGAATGGACGCCAGGCAAGCTGTCTGCATCAATACATCATTCTGCAAAGTGGGTACAAGATAGTACCCAGCTCCACCTTTATGTATATCCTTTAAGCACCAACTTTTCTGTAAAACCAGAGAAACAACAGTTGTACCCCATTTGTGTACAATGAATCAAAATAAATAAATAAGAACAATAAGTTGACAGAAGGAAGACCAGTAAAATAGAGACAGGTGAGTGACGGGAAAGAGGAAGTGCTGGGGACTGGAATGGAGCAAATTACATCCCATGCATGTGTGAATGTGTCAAAATGACCCAAATGACCCCCAAACTATGCAAACTACAATGCACCAATAAAAACACTTATAAAATGAAATGGTGACAAGAAAACAGTGGTACCCAGAAATTCCAGTTTGAACGTCTCCCATATACACGTAACCTGCACGATCCTTTTGGCATAGCCATTTTCTACCCTGTGGTTAAAGGAATATGAGAAATCTGCTCAAATAGAAAGAAATGAAAATACTTTGAGGGGGGAAAACCCCAATGAGCTCAGTACCAGAGACTGTATGGAAGAAAACTCTCCCTGTTTCTGGCAAACTCCAACTACAATCACACCCCTGGTGGACTAGGAAGGATGCACAAAACAGCAAGACCAAATTCCTCAAAGTCAAAGGTAATAATAATAACTATTTGATCCAAGATATTTACAGGCAAAATATTCACGCAAGAAAAACAGTGTGAGGGGAATAATGCAGCAGAAATTCAAAACACTAAATACAAAAAAGAGCAACAAAATATGGGTATTTGCATTGTAAATACAAGAAGAGAACTTGTTTCTGTGACATTCAATATTGATTTCAATGATTTTTTTAATGTTTTATTGCATTATTGACTGACACATAATGATTGCACAACCTTATGGGGTATTACATGAAGTTTCTCTACATGTATATATTCCATAATAGTCAAATTGGGGAAATTGGATATCAATCACCTCAAATAATTGCTATTTTGTCATACTGAGAATAATCAAAATCCTCACTTCCACTTATTCTGAAATGCACATTAGTTACAACTGTAGGCACCACCTGTGCGATAGATACCAAACTTTCTTCCTGTGGTGTGACTATAATGTTGTTCCTGTTAATTGGAATTTCCCCATGATTACTTCTTAGTATTCACCATCTATTCCTGCTTCTCTGAGATCAACTTTTTAGTTTCCACAATAAAAACCAGTTGATATTTATTATTCTATGAAATAAGCAGGGCACAGAAAGATTAATACCGACTGGTCACTGTATGGACAGCAGCAGAGGCAGGCCCTCCCTGGTTTTTCAGGTGAGGTTCACTTTCTGGGTTATTTCTGGAATTTCTGTTGTGAACTCTCTGAAAAAATCCAATGGGCACACACTAGTCCTGGTTGTGGTCTTCTGCCAAGATGCCAAGGCGATTTTCTATAAAATCCTGCACACGCCATGACACTCACCCTTTTACACTGAATATAATCCTGCCTGTGACTCATCCCTACACAGCACAGCACATACACAGCTATTACTAGGAACCAACTCTCTATGGCATCATGGAACAGAATCCAAGAGGGCAGACTTCTTCGCCTGCTTCACTCAACTTTCTGTCTCATAGCAGTGTGTGAATGTGTGCCCATTCCATAGGATAAAACTTCACATTGAGACCTTCCATTCAGAAGACCCATCTAGGTAAGTTTGAAGGCCAGGTGGGTGCTACAGGAAATAAAAATGGGAATGTAGTATTCCCCACAAGAAGTACCTAATTTTATTCAGAGAAAGAGGCACTTTACTACTGAACTACATTCCCATTTTTATTTTTTATTTTGAGACAGGGTTTCATCAAGTGCTGACACTGGCTTTTATCTTGGCATCCTCCTGCCTCAGCCTCCTGAGTAGCTCGGATTATGAGCATGAGTCACGGTACTTGGCTCAAATTTGAGGCATTTAGTGGTTAAATTGTCACTCCAAATGTCAGGAGAGAAATAACAAACTGGAAAAGAACCATTGAAATGTTCAGAACAACAGACAAGTGGGTACATAAAAATAATAAGCCACCAAAATGGTGCTCCATCTCAGAAACCAAACTGTCCTCTTCTCCTCTACATCCCTCCACAGACAGTGCTGTAATTATGATTTTCACCAAATTAATTGTAAATGTACTTGGACAAGTTCTTACTTGGAAAAGGCTTCAAGTTTCTCACTTCCAACTCCAGCTGAGATTCCAGGTCTCTCCATGGTCAGCATGACCCAAGCACTGCTGTGTCCAGTGTTCTCTGCCTTTTCCTTTCCTTTTTTTTTTTTTTGGCATGTTAAATAAACACATCAAAGAATTAATCAAGCAGACCAACAAATAACCACCGCAACCTCTCATCTCTGGATGAGGCTGGATTGAATCCCAGATGAACTTATGTAAATGTTCATGACTCTGAAAATTTTTCTGCAGCACCCACCTGGCCTTCTAACTTACCTAGATGGGTCTTCTGAATGGAAGGTCTCAATGTGAAGTCCAAATTCCTCTCTTTGATGATACAGACTGAAGCAATATTGGGGTGCAGCCAAGACCATCCAAATCAATATAGAGCTCACAGAGGACACCAGCAGGGAGTAGCTTCTGCCAAGTGTGTCTGCTCACTGGACACTTTCCCTCTTCTTATTCCAAGTCTGAGACATGGATCCCAGTGAGATCTTGCTCTGCCCCAGAGGGAATTTGATCTTGATGATCCTCTGTTCCCTAGGCACCAGGCTAATATCAGAGGAATGAATATTTCTCCTCCATGAACCCTTCTAACCTTAACACAAAGATCGAAACTTAACACAAATCCCAAAGCTGACTGAATGTTTTGACCAAGATCTAAAATGCATGATCCTGCCTTCAGCAGTTCCCCTGGGTCCCAAAAGCTTTGACATGGGCTGGGGACAAACACCTGGCATCTCCAGAAAATTTACTATTCCTGTCCTTAGTAAGGGAGCTATGGTCCCTTGTTATATAACCATGAGCCCTACAACATTGGGTTCAGGATGCTTTTACAAAATAAATTTTAAAAATCATGTTTACAACAGAAGTTAAGAATTGCCACTGAGTCTTGCATTTATAAACCACTCACCAGTCAATAATTCAGTGATACATTTAGATCTTTTTGTGCACATTTCCTTGAGATTAGTAACTTTTAGGAATTCACTTGTTATAGAAGTTCATTCTTTCTTCTCACATTTTGTTGGTGCATTATAGTTGTACATAATGGTAGGATACATATTTGTGCACACACACAATAGAACAATACAATTTGACCAACATCATTCCTGACAGTTCCCCAAACCATCCTCACTGCCCACCCTTTCTCCTGATCTCCCTTTGGTTTTTACGAGATCCACCTTTCTTTTCCTTTTTCCAACTTATGCATATGAGAGAAAACATACTTTGATCTTTTGAGTT
Source organism: Sciurus carolinensis (assembly GCF_902686445.1). Lineage (NCBI taxonomy): Eukaryota > Metazoa > Chordata > Mammalia > Rodentia > Sciuridae > Sciurus > Sciurus carolinensis. Next base: position 16,726,255 of record NC_062229.1, read on the forward strand.
TGACTTATTTCACTTAGCATGATGAACTCTAGTTTCATCTATTTTTCTGCAAAGGGTGTAATTTAGTTTTCTTTTCTATGGCTGAATAAATTCCATTGTGCATGTATAACACATTTTCTTTATCCAATAATCCATTGATGGACACCTAGACTGTTTCCATTGCTTAGCTACTGTGAATCGTGCTGCAATAGACATGGGTATGCACGTGTCACTCTACTAAAATGATAAGGATCATTTCAATAAAGAGATAGAGATTCTGGAAAAAGCAAACAAACAGAAATCCTTGTAATGAAGGAAACAATAAACTAAATGAAAAACTCCTTAGAAAGCATAAGCAATAGCACAGAACACCTGGAAGACAGAACCTCAGACGCTGAAGACAAACTATTTAATCTACAAACAAAGTTGACCAAACAGAGAAGATGGTAAGAAATCATGAAGAGAATCTCCAAGAATTATGGGATATCATGAAAAGGCCAAATTTAAGAATTATTAGGATTGAGGAAGGCACAGAGAAATAAACCAAACAATGAACAATCTAGTCAATGAAATAATATCAGAAAATTTCCCAAAGCTGAAATATGAAAAGGAAAATCAAATACAAGCGGCTTGTAGGACACCAAATGTACAAAATTGCAACAGACCCACACCTACGCACATTATAATGATTTATACCTAACATACAATTTAGAATTTTAAAGGCTACTAGAGAAAAAAAATCAAATTACATTCAGTGAGAACCAATTTGGATATCAGCAGATTTCTCAACAGAGACCCTAAAAGCTAAAAAAGCCTGGAAGTACATTTTTCAAGCTCTGAAAGAAAATGGATGGCAAACAAGAATCTTATACCCAGCAAAACTTACTTTCAGATTTGATGATGAAATAAAATCCTTTCATGATAAACAAAAGCTAAGAGAATTTACAAATAGAAAGCTGGCACTACATAACATTCTAAGCAAAATATTCCATGAGGAAGAAATGAAACACAATGATGTAAGTCAGCAAAGGGAGGAACTACCCTAGAGGAATAGCCAAATAAAGGAGAAACCTAGTCCAAATCCAAAAGTAAGCCAAAATGACCAGTAATACAAATCATATCTCAATAATAACCCTGAATGTTAATGGACTGAACTCATCAATCAAAAGATAGTCAGGCAGTAAAATTAAAAAGAAATACCCAACAATATGCTGCCATCAAGAGACTCCTCTCATAGAAAAAGATACCCACAGACTAAAGGTGAAAAGATGGGAAAAAACATACCATGAACATGAACTCAGCAAAAAAACAGGTGTATCTATCCTTATATCAGATAAAGTGGACTTCAAGCCAAAGTTAGTCACATTAAATAAAGAAAGACATTTCCTACTGATTAAGGGAAGCAGAAATCAGCAAGACATACCAATCATAAATATTTATGCCTCAAACAATGGTTCATCCATATAAATCAAACAAGTCCTTCCCAATTCCAGGAACCCAATAGACCACAACACAGTAATGCTAGGTGACTTTAACACACCTATTTCACCAATGGACAGATCTTCCACACAAAACTTAAAAAAGAAACCATGGATCTTAATAACACAATTGACAATTTAGACTTAACAGATGTATATATAATATTCCATCCATCAATGAGTGAATACATTCTCTTCTCAGCAGCACATGGATCCTTCTCTAAAACAGACCATATGTTATGCCACAAAGTTACTCTTAGCAAACAAACCAAAAAAATAAAGAGATACTACCTTGTATTCTATGAGATCCTAATGGAATGAAATTAGAAAGCAATGACAAAATAAAAATAGAAACCACTACAACACCTGGAGATTAAATAATATGCTATTGAGAGATGCATGGATAACACAGGACATCAGGGGACAAATTAAAATATTCTTAGAGGTAAACAAGAACAAAGATACAACATATAAAAATCTCTGGGGAACTCTGAAAGCAGTACTAAGAGTAAAATTCATTTCATGGAAAACATTCAAAAAGAAGAAAAAGTCAACAAATAAACAACCTAACACTACAGCTCAAAACCCTAGAAAAAGAAGAACAGAATAACACCAAAAGTGGTAGAAGACAAGAAATAGTTGAAATCAATGAAATTGAAACAAAAGATACAATTGAAAAAATTGACAAAATAAAAAGTTGCTTCCTTTGAAACATAAGCGAAATTGATAAACCCTTAGCCATACTAAAAAAGAGGAGAGAGAAAACTCAAATTCCTAAACTTCAGGATGAAAAAGAAACTATCATGACAGACACTATTGAAATACAAAACATAATTAAAATCTATTCTGAAAATCTATAGTCCAACAAAATAGAAAATCTTGAAGACATCAACACATTTCTAGAGACATATGATCCACCCAAACTGAATCAGGAGGACATACACAATTTAAATAGATCAATTTCAAACAATGAAATAGAAAAAGTCTTTAAAAACCTATCAACAAAGACCCTCACTCTGCGCTGAATCGTCTCAAAAAGTCTGGGAACAGATGGATTCTTAGTTGAGTTCTACAAGACCCTCAAAGAAGAGCTCTTTCCAATAGTCCTCAAAGTATTCCATGAAATAGAAGAGGAGGGAACCCCTTCAAACTCATTCTATGATGCTATTATCACCCTGATACCAAAACCAGACAGAGACACATCGAGGAAAAAAATTTCAGACCAATATCCCTAATGAGCATAGATGCAAAAATTCTTAACAAAATTTAGCAAAGCATACAAGAACATATTACAAAGATAGTGCACCATGATCAAGTGGGTTTTATTTCAGGATGCAAGTTGGTTCAACATCTAGAAATCAATAAATGTAATTCACCATATCAACTGACCACCAAGAACCTCCTACCTAAGAAACCTCACACGCATACACACACATTCTCTAATACAATTCACACCTTGCCTAATTACTTGAATGTGGTGGCCACTAAACTTCTGTGAAGGGGCAGATAGTACATGTCTTGGGTTCACAGGCCAGAAGGTCTCTCACAGTGATCTTCAGCTCTGCCGGAAGTGTGGCAGCCAACAGTGACAAAGGTCAAAGGAGCAGTTGATACTGTCTCACAAAAACACTTCACTTAGGGAGACCAAAACATGAGCTTAATGCAAACCAAAACCACAGTGAGATGTTCTTCACTTCAGATGAACCCAGAAAAGTAATAGGCATGATTTCACTTATAGGTGAAATCTCAAAAAGCTGATCTTGTGGAAACTGAAAGCAGAATAGAGGTTACTGGGGTCTGGATGGGAAAGGAAAGAGGAAAAATGGGGAGAAGTTGGCCAATGGATTCAATGGTAGAAAGATAGAAGGAATAATTCTGATGCTCTGTTGTATACTAGTGTGACTAAAGCTACTAATACATAATATGCATTTTAAAATTTAGATAATTATTTGTTTTCATTATAAAAATTATATATGTTTAAGAAGGTGGACATGCTAATTATCTGAATTAATCATTACACAATGTACACATTTATCAAAGTATGATATTGTAAATCAGACAAACATGTAAATTATTGAGTCAATAAAAATAAAAAACAATAATAAATTCTTAAAAATAAAATAGCAGTGTTGGTGAAGATAACAATTTGGAACCCTCATCCATTAGTCCTGGGGATGTAAATATTGCAGCTACTGCAGATACAGTGTGGCATTTCCTTAGAGGGTTAGACCTAGAACTATCATGTCACCTAGCAATTCCACCTTGTGTGCATCCACCCAAACAAGGGAAAACAGGGTCTCAAAAGATGCTTGAACAACAATGTCCATAGTAACATTATTCACAGTAGCAAAAAGGTGAGAACAACACTTTCCACCAACAGACACAGGCATTAACACAACTCCATGGACTCATGAGAGGAGGTTTGTCAGCCAGGAGAAGAAAGGACTTTCTGACACAGGCTACAGCAAGGGTGGATTTGGAGGCACTTGAGATCCTCTGAGGAGTGTGTTACTTTCCTTTGCAGAAAACAAACAATGTCCCAAGCTAGAGTGCTTTCCCATGAGCACAGCCTGGGTCCCTTCACCGTGGGCTTCAAGGTGTGTGGCTCTGACCCAGGTGCATTTTGCCCCATGTGGATCTTCATTCTGGGAATGTGGTTCACATATGAGACTGACTCTTGTGATCAGAGCCTGAGTATTTGTACAATGGCTGTGCAGACCCAGAGAAGACAATCATGTGACTCAATCCTAGAAGCCAGAGGCCTCAGTGCCAGGGAGGCCAATGGTGCATCAGTCAGTTCAATATGAGATACACCCAGACTCCATGGCAGAGACCACGGCTTAGGAATCTGGGGTCAGATGTCCAGCAGCAGCAGCAAGAGAGAACACGCCTGCTCCAGAAAGAAGAGATGGCAGAGAGCTTCCCCTTGTTCTGCTTTCCTGTTCAGTCCAGGGCTCCAGATATCAGGGCAGTGTTGCTTATACTCAGGATGCTTCATCATTCTGTCCACTGCCAGTCTTCTCTGCAAATACACTTCCAGATGCACAGAGAAGTGAAGATTGAACAGTTCTCCTGGCATCTCTCAATTAATGCAAGTAGACACCCCAAATTAACACTTGTCCATGTGTAAAGTCATGCAGGAGGGACATGCTTTCATTTCATGCAAGACAGGGCCAACACTCAAAGAAGTTTAGGACTGTTCAGTCCTCCAGCAGAAAATGTGGGAGTGATAACTAATCGTAAAATATAAAACAAGTTCTCCATAGGGAAGGATCGGAGAAAAAAGATTTCAAATTTCTGGTGGCATCGAAAAAGTTTGTGAATTATATTCTATGGATTTGTAAGAGGAAGGTGAGAAGCAAGGGAGAAATACTTTGTTGCCCCAAGAAACGTGTGTTTTATACATTTTCCCAATAGTGAAACATAGGAAAACAGCAAAAAATGAGTATGAAAATCTTTATTGTGCATAATTGGAGAGCTTCTGGGTGGGTCACAGATGGCACCCATGAGTACTACACAGCATAGGGTGTTGCACTCAGGCTCTGAGCTGCACGCCTGGATCCCGGGACCATGTCCCCTCCTCCACCACTCCCTGTCTCCCAGGAGCAGGTCAACACTGGCTCACATTCTGTGACTGGAAACCGTGATGATGTCACAGTTGCCTGAGTCAATGAGAAACCCCATATAGAAGGGGGAATCTACCAGATTTGTATATAAAGAGCCAAAGACAGCAAGTTTCATTTCCTGACATGAGGGAAGCATTTGAAAGGCAAATGTCAACTTGTTCAGGCAGAAACTGATCTACAGGGTCCAGCATCCAACCACCTACAATCAGAACTGAGATGGAGAAATTCACTGTGGAGAAGGCCTTGGATTCCAGCAATTCCACCACTGACAATGTTCATCCAAAGAAGTGAAATTAGCATCTCAGAGACTTCTGCACTTCTACTCATTACAACTTTATTCAGAATATGCAGATATGAAATCCTCATAAGTGTTCATCAATGGATGCATGAATAAAGTAAATGCCATATGTATACACCAAGGAATATGGTTCAACCATAAAAGTGGAAGAAATCCTTTCAATTGTGGAATCACAGATGGAAATGGAACTCATCATGGAAGTGAAAGTAGTGAGACAGAATGAGAAATGCCACATGATCTCACTCACTTGTGGAATCAAAAATCATGTGGTTGTGGGGTTGTAGGAGAGATGTTGGACAAAGGATTCAAGGATCAGCTAGACAGGAGGAGAGGTTCCAGAGATCTAGAACTTGGTCGCTAGTGTTGGAAACAGAATCTTTAACAATGCTGAGTGGATACTGAGTGTTCTCACCTAAAAATATAATTATATGAAGTGATGCAACTGATAATTAACTGTATTTAGTCATTCCACAATGCATGTGTTTTTGAAAATATTATGTCATAGGCAACAAACACAATTTTTCTGTGTTTTGAGTAAAAAAGGAGAGTTTCCCCCACTGGGATGGCAGCCTCAATGCCAAGTCAGAACTCTTATAAATGCACAATCTCTGGCCACACTAACCTGCCAATCACAACCTGCATTTCAACAAGATCCCCAAGTGCTTCATATTCACACTGAAGTTGGAAAGATTCTGGATGTAAAAGTGTTTCTCAAATTACCCTCTGTGGCATTTGTGCAAAACACCACACTGATGTGTGGTGTCCTGTGCTTTACTGGCATTTGAGAAGCATCCCTGGCCTCAACCCACTAGGTTCAGTGCAAATCCCAAGTTGTAGCAACTCAAATCTCCCTCCATCATTGCCACCTGTCTCCAAGAGGCACCCTCATGCCAGATGGAAGACCAGTGCCCTGGAGCAGGAGAACTGGGAACTCCAGGAGGAAAACTCATTGTTACTTAGTTCACAACTGGAGGCAGATCTCTCAACATCTCTGGGCTACATTTATACAAGTGTACAGTGAGTCCCTGATATAATTGTCCTCATTAATGTCCACCTGTAAGATTAAATAAAACAATCTTTGTAAGATTCTAACTTCAGTTTGTGCTACACACAAAAAATCTAAATATTTCAGTAATAATTGGCTAATGTTTTAAAAATGAAGGCATAAATGACTATTTTTTCCCAAGGAAACTGTGATCCTACTTTATTTATTTCTTAAATAACAGTTTTAAATTGAGTTCCAAACATGAAAATCCTAAGTGCCTTGTAAAAAGCATAATGAATTCAAAGGTTGTGTTAAATCCCCATGACTTTATAACAAAGAAACAGTTTTCTCTCCCATGATAAAAAGGGAACAGCAATTTTCTGAACATATTGGGAGGTATGACCCAACAATCCAGTGCTTGGGAATTCCACGGAATCTAGCAAAGCCTCACACACTGGAGGAAACTGTAGCTAAGGATTGGGCAAAAATGCTAAGGGGTCTAGACCTCCACAAGGTGGAGGATTTTATGGACAAAGAAAAACAAAGACTGGATTCACCTAATTGCGCTGATCCCTTCGGAACATAGAATGAGCAGGAACATTTTCCTTTCTGCTCAGACCAATGTCCCCTAGGAAGTCAGGTGCTCAGAGGATGGAGTGGTGAGAGGAAATGTACCTAATGAGCAGACAGGGAGCTACAAGTAGATGCGCTGATGTTGTCCCTCAGAATGTGCAATCACAGGCTGAACAGCAGGACATGGTGGTTTGTTCTGGAGTCCTAAGTCAGGCTTGCGAGCCAGAGATTCATTCCACATGCTGTCGTGTCTGGGGCCAGAGCTTCAGTCTCCACCATCAACTGGAGAGCTCTCCAGACATCCACAGGGAGACCTTCTCAGAGACCCATCTGAGTGAGTCTAAGATGCTGGTTGGTACTGCTGGAAATGTTCAGCCAGAACAGAAGTTGACAGAATTTAGCTAGCCCAGCCCAGAACTGAGAGAGTGGAGTGTCTGTGTGATTACTAAGTCTTCTGCAACTTTTTTAACATGTTACAGGGAAGCCTCTCTCAGACTTTGCAATGCCTCACTCATTCTTGTCTACTATGTAATGGGAACACAGTCCAATTTGATGAGACTGGAAAGTGGTAAAAAGAATTTTTCATAATAAGGGAACATATCCAGAGAGTTCCCCAGCAGCAGTTTAGGCAAAATGAGTCTTAGGTGTGGTGGGCACCAATGAGGGGAGGGCTTTTCTTTCATTGCAGCCTGAAGTGTATTGGAGCCCTTTCCAATTCATTACCTGGGTCAGACTAATGGGCTGCTTACAAATGTAACCTTGCAACAACCGTTCAGTAGACATGCATCTCACAGTATCTTTCTCATGCTGGGTGTTCACAGTAATGAAGTCAGTTTTATTTCATGGGTTAAAGTACAAAATTAAAGAGCTTTATGTGTAATTCTTTCCTTACTGCATAGGCTGCCTGTAGAAGAACATGGGGCATCTCTCCATCTCTAAGGCTTTCTTAAATTTCTTTCTTTACTGCTCCATAGTTCTGAATCAGAGGCTGAATACATGTTTTCTCAGCATGTTAGCTTTTTTTTTTTTTGCTTTGAAATTGGAAATTTTTGCTTCTATGGGAATTGGATATTTTTAAATTCTGAGGTCAAAGAAAGAATTGGAAATTATTTTCAACTATGTTTACTGTTTGCAATTTAGTTCTTTATATATGTATTGACATTTTTGAGGGGGAATGCGTGAAAATTTGTACATTTCATATGGCCACACCTATGAGTCGGTCACATTGCTCCATAGCTTCTTATGTTTAAAGTTCTTCTTCATGGTCTGTAGTAATCAAGCTCCTTTTACACCATTCTGCATCTCAGCACTTATCTGTTTTTCCTCATTTCTCCCTTTTGCCTTTGGACTTGGTTCAGATTTTATGAGTAGCAATCACCCTCTGCCCTCCTGTGGGACGTATTCTATTGCACACCACTGAAGGTTGCCTGCGTCTTTCTAATGAGCACAAGCTTCATACACAGGAGTGTCATTATATCTACAAGAGCTCCTCTCTGCACAATTGGAATAGGCACCTGGCTTCCTTGGTTTACTGCTGGGAATAGATGAGGAGATTCAGGAACACACCTCGCCCAGGGGCCTGGCAGGAACTCAGGACGGGAGCTGTGGCCAGGCTTTAACCATGGTGGCTACACAATTCCATCATTCTTACTCTTAGGTCCACTGTCATGAGCATATCTGGATCCATTCTTGTTTTTACAGGGTGAAGTTATAACTTTGGATAAAGTTTCATTTGTTGTTCCTTAGAAAGTATCTCTTTATTAAAATTGTATTGTTTTTACACATTTTAAAATCAAACAAAAAACCAAAGACTGTATATTCTCTCTGATATAAAGAAGGTAATTCACACAAAGTATCTTTTAAATATTTTATTTCTAGGTCTTTGTCAATCTTGAATTACAGACTCATGGTGTTTATTTCAGTTCTTTTGATGGAAATTTTATTTTAGATTTTCATTAAATTTTATTTAATAAAGTTACTTTGAAACCATTTACTTGCCCGATTATTCTTTCTATGTAGATTCATAATTTCTCCATGTTTTTATATAAAACGAACAGAACAGGTAGAATCTTTTTTTGTTTGGAGCTGAGATTATAATGGCAAATGTAGAGTACACAGAAACAAATGCATGTAATTATAATGTGCTCAGGGATAGATCCTCTGAGAAAATTTGACAGAATGTGATGAGAGGTGCAGGATTTCAAGGTGAGTGTTATAGATCAGGGGCACTTCGGCTCATGTATTCCAAGGAGGTTCTTATCCTCTTAGCATGCCATTGAACTCATTTTGCAATTATTTTGTTGAAGTTTTTGTCTCCAAGTTCATCAAGCACATTAGCCTGTAAATTTTTTTTCTTTAGTCCATGTCTGGCTCAATTGAGGCCATTACAATGTTGGTGACTGATCCTAACCAAAAGAGAGAAATGAGGGGGAATCCACATTGGTCCATAGAGTACCTCTGAAATCATAACAATGTGTAATTCTTCATACATGAGATTTCTAAAATGGTCACACTCAGAGACACAGAATAGAAGGGTGTTGTCAGAGAGTGGAAGAGGGGAATGTGGGCCTTGTGTTCATGGGTGGAAAGTTAAAGTTGTATATGGAGATTAATTTCCATACACCTGCTAGACAGCATGGAACCAGCACTAACAATACAATATTGTGCATGTGAAAAGGTGCTATTAGGGTTGAACTCAGGGTAAGTGTTCTTGCCAAAGGAAAACACAAAAAAATTGATACAATAGGGACCCAGGGACACTCTTGGAGGTGATGGGCACATTTCTGACATTGAAGTGGAGAGGGGGTGGTCAGGATTCACATATCTGTATTCATCCCCTCATCCACATAAAGCATGCACAGTTCCTAGGAGGTCTGCTCCTTCAGTAAAGTCACCCCCAGCAGCAGTCAGGAAAACAAAGGCCCCTCCTGAGACTCAGCATCTCCACAGCAGCAGGAAGGCAGCTCCTTCCTCAGCATTCGCAGTCGGGGCATCTCCTCCTCCTGCCTGGCTCACTCTGGCTGCCACCATGGCTTCCTTTGGAAACTGGATGTTGCAGCAAGCACCATCCTCAGGCCTCTGTGCCACTCATCTCTTCTGCCAGGCCCAGACCTCTGCAGACCACCTCAGGGCACCCTCCTCTCCTGCAGGCCTCTGCTCAAGCATCACCCTTGACCTTTCTTACCTGGACCCCCATAAGGATAGCACCTCCACCTCCTTCCCTTCTCACCTGTCCATGTTTCTTTCACATTGATTTTATCATCTGACATGTGGATATAGTATGTACATGTACATAACATGTACTCCTATGTACGCTGTGTGCTGTTCTCAAATATCTACACTCTAGTGTTCAAATCTATCTCTTCTGCGCATCGTCACTTCATGGAGAAAACCTCAGAAACCCTCTTCTCATGCTGTTGCTTTTAGTGACTGTCTACCTTCATTCTCTCTCACGACTGCAACTTAGGCACTTTTATTTTTCAGCACCTGTGCCCCTGGTCCGGCCAATGTCAGAAACAGGATCAGAACTCAATGTCCTTCCTCAAGGACATGGAAGAATTGCTCACTGAAAATGTAGAATATACACGATGCTCATAAGGACTGAAACTCCTAATGAGAAATGAGTCAGCTAATTAGGGGACAAATCTCCTAACTAAGGTAAGCACTGGGGTCACCCTAAAAGGGTTTAGATACAAAAACTACTAATGTATATTTTTTCCTTTCACAGTGCATGGAACAACAAAATTTCACAGAAATTTTGTAATTCCTTCTGCTGGGATTTTCAAAGGACCCAGAACTGCAGTCCCTCATCTTTGGGCTTTTCCTGTTCATGTACCTGGTCACTGTGCTGGGGAACCTGCTCATCATCCTGGCCACCATCTCAGACTCCCACCTGCACACACCCATGTTCTTCTTTCTCTCCAACCTGGCCTTTGTGAACATCTGTTTGGTCTCTACTACTGTCCCAAAGATGTTGGTGAACCTCAAGATGCAGAGCAACGTCATAACATATGAAGGCTGCTTAATACAAATTTACTTTTTTATATTATTTATAGTTTTGGACAACTTCCTTCTCGCTGTGATGACCTATGACAGGTACGTGCCCATCTGCCACCCCCTACACTATACAGTCATCATGAACCACAGGCTCTGTGGATTGCTGGTGCTGGCATGCTGGGTCACAAGTGTCCTGAATTCCTTACTAGAAACCTTAATGGCATTGCGGCTGTCCTTCTGCACTGACCTGGAAATCCCACATTTTATATGTGAACTTAATCAACTGGTCCTGCTTGCATGCTCTGACACTTTTCTTAATAACATAGTGATGTATTTTGCAGCTTTGCTTCTGGCTGGTGGCCCCCTTGCTGACATCCTTACTCCTTCTCCAAGATAGTGTCCTCCATCCATGCAAATTCAACAGCTCAGGGCAGGTATAAGCCTTCTCCACCTGTGCTTCTCACTTCTCTTTGGTCTTCTTATTTTATTGCACACTCTTGGGTTTGTATCTCAGTTCTGCTGTGACCCAAAACTCACGCTCTACTGCAACAGCCTCGGTGATGTACACTGTGGTCACCGCCATGCTGAACCCCTTCATCTATAGTCTGAGGAATAAGGACCCCATCAGTGCTCTGAAAAAAATTTTGAGGATAAAATTTTGAAGTGGCCCATTTTCCTGGTTCTTAAAAATTGCTTTTGACCTCAGACCTCAAAGTCTCATAGCAAAACTCACATTATTTTGATGATTTTAGACGTGTGACTTCTCCCTTCTCTTCATTCTCGAGAGTCTCTCTTTCTTTGAATTCTACTTCCCTACAAAAGTTATAAAGCACACGCTGCTATGCTTTCTCCTCCCTCTGAGATCTGAACATTGTTCCTCTTTATCATTTGCATACTCCCTCAAAGTTATTTTCTGTCCTGCATTTGAGATATTGGAAATTCACTTTGATCTCATGGAACAACATATGTTTCTGAAAATCATTTCTTCTCAAATGACACATCAAATTGATACATTTTTCTTTTGATGACACTAAAACAGTCATACATGGCACTCCTATGGGGCAGGGACACATGTTACAATTAAGACAGTCTGTACCATCCTATACTGGTGGGAATTGCAGAACCACGGTTTGGCCCTTGTGGGTCCCCTGTGTCTCCATGAGTCCCCGTCTCAGCTGCTCTTCCTGATGATGTGGATTTGAAGGGAGCAGTGAGCTCCATGGCTGAGCATCAGCTTTTCTTCTCACCATCAGGATTCTGTCCTCGTGCTCAGCTTGGTGGGCACGTTCTCTACCACAATCACTGGCAAAGCTTATTTTCAAACACGATTCCAATTGAAGTCTATATGGGAAGATGAACTTGAATGTTTTATTACTTGGGCCTCAGAACCAAAGAGGACTTTAAATGTGATAAGATTAGCATCCACAATACATATTGCATTGCTATGTAAAATGTGTCCTTTCTTACTGCAAATATAATCACTAAGGATTGGTTGACACTTCGTATGTTGTATTATTGAATCATCTATCTGTTTCCACTTTTCCCAGTGCTGCCTAGAAATATTAATCCTTCATTGTTCTAAAAGAAATATCTCTCCCCTTTCTGAATTTTGCCACAAACACTAGAAGGGTAGTAAGTGAGCAATACTCATGTCCTCCATTATGTGTGTCCTTCAGGCTCAAAATAACTTCAGTCCTCAAGATCAAGGACTGACTCACAAAGGAGCCCAAATTTCTGCCCCATCATGTGGTTTCCAGCCACAGGCTCTCCTGCCAACATCCGTGTTCTATTACTGAGCCAGACTCAGAGAACCCCTCCCCAGGTAGTCTCCTTTGATAAAAGTCTTAGTAAACTTTGTATTGAGGACTGCTTGTTCTGCAGCAATAGCGAGCCCTTGCAATAATTAAAGGAAGCAGGACTGAGGGTAATTGTAATAATCTGACTGTGTGTATTTTTGGTATTTGTTCTGATTTTAAAGACAATATTCACAATGGGATTCAAAAGGTGGGGTAAAATGGTCACAGGCTGGAAAGATGATGACTCGGACACCTGTGGGGACTGTTCTTCTTTCCCTCACATGTACCGTCAAACAAGCAGCTCCGACCCAAGAGAGTTCATGTGCGTGTGCACACACACACACACACACACACACACACACACATGCTCACTCATTCACTAACATGGTTCTCACTTTGCCTATTGGCTTGAATGGAGTAGCCAGCAAACTTCAGTGCAGGGGCAGAGAGTAAATGTCTCAGACTTCACAGGTCAGATGGTCTCTCACAGTGACTCAGCTCTGCCATTAGTGTGCAAACCACTGTAGACAACAAAGGAGCAGATGTGACTGTCTCCCAATTAAAACTAAACTTATGGAGACCAAAATTTGAATTTGATGCAAAATCAAAATGAGATACCATTAACACACCTTAAAATGAACCCAAAATAGATGATGTCCTGGAAATGGAGAGCACAGCAACTGTTACCAATGTCTGGACAGGGGAGTAGAAAAGGGTAATGGAGACTGGTCAATAGGCAAAAAGTTATAGGTAGATAGGAGGACTGCACTCTGGTGTTCTATTGCATAGGAAGGTGACTAAAGCAAACAAAAATACAATGTATTTAAACAAAAAATTAGATGAGATGATTTGGGATGACCTCAGCATAATTATAGGATACATGTTTAAGGTGAAAGATATGTCAATAACCTTGAATTAACTGTTACATAATGTATACATATGATAAATATCATTTTATAACTCATAAATACATAAAATACTGTCAATCAAAAATAGACAAAAAATTCAAAAGCAACATAATTTTTTAAAAAGAAAGTAATAATGGTGATGAGAAAGGGGAGAATCTGAAATCCTCACACATGCCTACCAGGAACATCAAACGGTTCTGCTACTGTGGAAAACACTTGGGAGTCCCCAAAAGTCAACACAGAATTATCATATGTCTAGCAACTCCACCACCTCAAATCATGAAAAACAGGGAGTCAAATAGACACTTGTATATCCATGTCCATCACAGCTATATTTATAGTGGCCAAAAAGTGGGGACAACCATGCCCACCAACAGACAGAGGCAGAGACATGGTCGGTGTTTGTAAGGGAGGAACCCTCAGCCAGGGAAAGGATCTACGTTCTGACACTTGCTACCAGGGTGAACCTTGAAAGTTTTAAACTAAATAATAAACTAAACAAAAGGAAGAATCTAGCATGGCTCCTCGTATGAAATAGCTGAAACAAGCAATGTGTAGAGAGAGGAAGTAGATGGGAAGTGAGCAGGGCAGGAGGGAAGGTGGAGGGTGATTTCTTGAGGTCAAGGGTCTCTTTGGAGTGACGATAAATTGTGGAAACAACAATAATTGTAGATGTATTCTGTTCCACTACAACGAGTTAAAATGACAAATTTTATGTTTTGTGTTGTAACCACAGTAAAAAGAATTTAATAAACAATTTGAGTGTCTTACAATATTAAAGGGTCACAATTACTGCTTTCACTTTGATTTTTTATGTTAAAGACATAAAACCCATTGTCGCTCATTTTGAAGCAAGAGGGAATGGGTGTGGCCCATGGACCTTGGCTTTCCAGCTCCTCCTCCAAGGTCCCGAAGAGTACATGTGCCATCCCAGAGCCGTTTCAGATCTGGGGGTCCCCTGCGTGTGACCTTGAAGGAAGGTGGGGAGGGTGGTAAGGCTGGGAGGATGACCGAGACAAGGCTTGAACCAAGCCAGGATGGGACGACCCAGTCCTTCATGTCCCCAGCTGTGGAGGAGTGCAGCTCCATGCAACACCAGGGTCACAACGCCTAAGTGTCAAAGTGAAGGGCAGTTGGAGATACCACCTTTGTGATGGATAGGTGGCCAGACCATACTCCTGATATTCTAATGTCCATGATTTCTGAAGGTGTATGACCCTGACACACAAGCATGTGTGTGTTGATAAATACACATATGTGCACACACACTGTGCACATGGGTATACATGCATGCACACTTGCATGTAAGAAAACATGCACACACAAGTACAGGTGCATAAAGGCAAGTTCATGCATGCATGCGTGCACACACACACACACACACACACACACACCCCAATGTGTGCTCTGTCACTTTTCTCCAAAGAGGTTCCTACTCTAAGTGGACACCACCTTCTGAAGACAACAGCCAGTAAGTGAAAGTCAGAGAAGAAGACCAGGACAGAAAAGGACACTCATCACCCTCATCTCTGTCCACTCTCTGCCCCAAGGCCGCTGTTTCAAGCTCTCTGACTCACTCATTTCACTCTCCCCAGTTTGGCTCCCATTTCTTTGACCAAGCCCAGCAGTTGTTCTGACACATCCTGACACCTGGTCAGTAACTGTTGGAAAACAGTGTTATGGAGGTGAGACTTCTGGAGGCAGGATTCTTTGTGGACAAGGAGAAATAGAGGCTGACTCCACCTGATTTCTAACCTTGTCTCTTGGGAACAGAGAAAGAGCAGGAAATTTTCCTTTCTGCTCAGAACAACATCCCACTGGCACACAAATGCCCAGGAACTGAAGGATCAAGAGGAAGTGCACCTAATGAGCAGGAGACAGAACTGTAAGTAAAACCTCTGATGCTGTCCCTCAGAAGGTACATCTTGGGCTGGACAAGATATTGTGGTTGGTACTGGAGTCCTAAATCAAGCTAGGGGTCCAATGCTCTCCTCTTGCTTGCTTGTCTGGGAACAGAGTTTCAGGCTCCATCTTCAACAATCCAGGCTGGATCCCAGACACCCACACAGACAGGCCTTCTTTTCAGAGACCCCACCCAAGTGAGTCTGGGACCCCAGTAGATAATGCAGGCAGGAAAGATTCAGCAAGCATGAAAGTTGACAAAGTTTACCTAAGCTCACCTGAACCAAGCCAAGATCCCTGAGATTGTATGCTTGACTCCTTAGCCATTTATTTAATGTGTTAAAAACTGAACTGTTTTTTAGAATCTATAATGTATAGATCATTGTTTACAATTCCATATTGGGACTGGAAGTCTAATTGGATCAGACTGAGTGAAGAAGTAGTATAAAGTATTTTCCATAAAATGAGAACACATCCAATGGTGTTTTGCATTATAAAGATGGGACCATGGAACTGCTAACAGATGTCACCTTGGACAACAGCTCCTGAGAAGGTGGCTCCACAGGATCTTCTGTCATGATAGGTTTTCACATGAGTCAAGTAACTGATTCCGGAGGTCAGGGGGAAAATTACATTGCTTTACAGCACAACACCTGTTGAGACTGGATATACTTTTGCTGTGTAAGCCAATTTCTTTCTCTTTGCAATTCCAAATTCTTTGTGCAAGATTTTTGTTTGTTTTTGGGGGACTCACAGGGGACTGGGAGTTATATGTTTTGATTTGGTTCTTTTATTTTTTATTATTGTAAACAAATGGGATTCATGTTGTTTCTCTGTTTGTACATGGAGTCAAGGCATACCATTTGTGTAATCATACATTTACATAGGGTAATGTTGGTTGATTCATTCTGTTATTTTTTCCCTTCCCCCCCACCTCTCCCACCCCTCTTTTCCCCTCTATACAGTCCTTCCTTCCCCCATTCTTGTCCCCCTCCCTAACCCTAACTCTAACCCTAAAACTAACCCCTCCCATGCCCCATTATGTGTCATCATCCACTTATTAGCGATATCATTCTTCCTTTGGTTTTTTGAGATTGGCTTATCTCACTTAGCATGATATTCTCCAATTTCATCCATTTGCCTGCAAATGCCATAATTTTATCATTGTTTATGGTGAGTAATATTCCATTGTATATATATGCCACAGTTTCTTTATCCATTCATCAATTGAAGGGCATCTAGGTGGGTTCCACAATTTGGCTATGGTGAATTGAGCAGCAAAGAACACTGATGTGGCTGTATCTCTGTAGTATGCTGATTTTAAGTCCTTTGGGTATAGGCCAAGGTGTGGGATAGCTGGGTCAAATGGTAGTTCCATTCCAAGTTTTCTAAGGAATCTCCACACTGCTTTCCAGAGTGGCTGCACTAATTTGCAACCCCACCAGCAATGTATGAGTGTACCTTTTTCCCCACATCCTCGCCAACACCTGTTGCTGCTTGTATTCTTGATAATCGCCATTCTAATTGGGGTGAGATGGAATCTTAGGGTGGTTTTGATTTGCATTTCTCTTATTACTAGAGATGTTGAACATTTTTCCATATGTTTGTTGATTGCTTGTAGGTCTTCTTCTGTGAAGTATCTGTTCATTTCTTTAGACCATTTGTCGATTGGGTTATTTGTAGTCTTGGTGTTGAGTTTTTTGAGTTCTTTATAGATTCTGGAGATTAGTGCTCTATCTGAAGTATGATTGGCAAAGATTTTCTCCCACTCTGTAGGCTCTTTCTTCTCATTGCTGATTGTTTCCTTTGCTGAGAGAAAACATTTTAGTTTGAATCTATCCCAGTTGTTGATTCTTGCTTTTATTTCTTGTGCTATGGGAGTCCTGTTGAGGAAGTCTGGTCCTAAGCCGACATGTTGTAGATCTGGACCTACTTTTTCTTCTATAAGATGCAGGGTCTCTGATCTGATTCCAAGGTCCTTAATCCATTTTGAGTTTAGTTTCATGCACGGTGAGAGATATGGGTTTAGTTTCTTTCTGTTGCATATGGATTTCCAATTTTCCCAGCACCATTTGTTGAAGAGGCTATCTATTCTCCATTGTATATTTTTGGCAACTTTGTTTAGTATGAGAAAATTATATTTATTTGGGTTTGTGTCCATGTCCTCTATTCTGTACCATTGATCTACCTGTCTATTTTGGTACCAATACCATGCCGTTTTTGTTACTATTGCTTTGTAGTATAGTTGAAGTTCCGGTATTGCAATACCCCCAGCTTCATTTTTCCTGCGAAGGATTGCTTTAGCTACTCTGGGTTTCTTATTCTTCCAGATGAATTTCATGATTGCTTGTTCTATTTCTGTAAGGTACGTCATTGGGATTTTAATTGGAATTGCATTGAATCTGTATAGCACTTTTGGTAGTATGGCCATTTTGACAATATTAATTCTTCCTATCCAGGAACATGGGAGATCTTTCCATCTATTAAGGTGTTCTTTAATTTCTTTCTTTAGTGTTCTGTAGTTCTTATTGTAGACGTCTTTCACCTCTTTTGTGAGATTGATTCCCAAAGAATAATTAGAGTTTTCTACTCTTTGCCATTTACAAGTTCATTATTTTTTATATTGCAGATACATTTGGGTGAAGGGGCATGTGAAAGTTGGTGAACTTTTTGTGATCAAACCTATGTCAGTCATATTGCAGACCCATCCTCTCCACTGCTTTTTAAATCTAGAAAGCTCCTAGGCACAGTTAGAGGAAATCAATTGCCTCTTTTGCCTTTTGCTACATTATTGCACATGTGTTTCCTTGTTGCTTTCTTTTTGCCTTTTGGGATTGATTCTAATTTTGTAAATAGCAAACATCTCCTACCACTAGAGGAACACACACTTTGCATTTCAATACAATCGCCCACATCATTCTCAGGAGCACACTTTTACATATAGAAGCTTTTTGTGTTTATGGATCCTCCCTGTCTGCACCATGGGTGTAAATAACTGGTGTGGTAGGATTCCTGGGAGGAGCAATGAGAAGATGCACACAGTGCTTCTAGCTCCCACACATGGTAAGAACCCGCAAAACCAGCAGTGTTTTCATCATGGCCGTGAATTCATCTCATCACTTCTGCCGTCGTGTCCAGAGCCATAAGCTGCTTTGAACCCATTTATATTTATAGGATGAAATGATAAATATGTGGAATTCTTTGTCTGCTCTCAAGTATCTGTTTGTATTATTGTATTTCCCGGTCTTTGCCTATTCCACCCTCAGTTAGATGCTCATGTGGATGGAATAGAATTATTATTATTTTGGGTCTTTTGTTAAGTATTTATCTTAACTTTTTATTCAATTTCATCAATGCAGTTATTTGGGATCCCTTTCAATACTCAATCATTTTTTAATTGCATAAACTCTAACTTGCTTGGATTTTTTCTGTATTTTCTAAAATGTATTCACCCTTGTAAAAACACATAAATGAAAAAAGCAGGTAAGGTCTCCACTCATTTGGATCTTACATGATAATGTCAAAGGTAGAAGATAATGAATGAAGTGTGTATGTGATATGACATCCACAGGGATAAATTACATGGAGAAAGAGGAGAGATTGTCATGAAGGCAGTGGGATTCAGTGGGGGTTATAGAGAGTGGTCTTCAGAGTCATGTATTCTCAACTGGGAATCATCCTTTTAACATGCTGTTGAATTCATCTTGTGAGTATTGTGCTGAGAATATTTTCATTTACGTTCATGAAGAACATCAGCCTGTAATTTTTGCTCCCTTGTATAGTCCTTATCTGTCCAGATCATATAGTCCTTATCTGTCCAGATCATTAGATATCTAAAGCAAACAAAACCAGCCACTTGGATCCAGGGGATGCCTTTGAAATCAAGTACCACATGATTCCACATTCATGAGAAGTCTAAAGTAACCACACTCATAGATTCCAGAGCAGACGTTTGTCCCGGGTGTGCAGGAGGGAACATTTGCTCTGTTTTATTAAGTTAGTTACATAATACATTGAATTTCCAGACATATACAACATAGTTCCTAGAACTAACAAATGATATTGAAACTGTCCAAGGAGAACAGACCTGATGTTAATTGTTCCCACAACAGACAAAAACAAGCAAAAAAAGGTGGGGTTCACACAAGGACACTCTGGGAGGGGATGGACGTGTCCATGGCATTGATTGGGTGAGGGCACCAGGCTTCCTACGAGTCTGAACTCACCAGATCATGCACATTGCATAGTGAAGTCCTTCAACTACAACTAGATCTCAGTAAAACTGCTTTAAACTAAAGTACAAGGGACAACTTGTGAGACAGAACCCTCGGCCTCTGGAGAAACCTCACATGTCAGCAGCTTCAGAGTGGCCGCCTCCTTCCTCAACATTCTCAGACATGTCTCTCCCATCTCTCTACCCGATTCTGGCTTCCTTTTGAAATTTGAAGCATGAAACAAGCACCTTCAGAGGGGTTATTGGGTCGCTCACTCCTGCAACACACACCTCTGCTATGTGGCCTCGCTCATCCTGGAGGTCTCTGTTCAAATGTCACCTTGTACACATCATTTTTCCTGGCCTACAATAAATGAGCTCCCACATCTACTCTCCTTTCAACCTGCCACAGTTACTCCATAGCAATGATTATCAGTAGTCTATAATCCTTTCTTTTTCTTTTGTAACTAATACATGAAAATTGCACATGATTTTTGGATGCCTTGAGATGTTTACATTATGAAATGTAGAAATCCATCTATCTCCCCTGTGTGGTGAAAACTTTCAAAATTCTTCTCTAGCTCTTTTTTACAATTTCCTCTTCATATTCTTTTTCCGTGATTGGAGTCTACCAACTTCTATTTCTCAGTTCCTTGGTGAGGCATTTACAGGAACATGGTTGGAACTCAGTTTATATTGCTCAAGTGCATGAAAGAATTGCTCATGAAAGCTGTGGAACAGTACAGTGTGCTGAGAGAAAAGAAGAGAGGGACTGGATTTCTTCATCAGAGGTGGGAAGGGGACAACTAAAGGGGGCCAGGCACAACACTTAGTGTTGGTGTTTTTCTCTTTCCTGATAGTCCCAAGAAATGGAACCACAGAATTACAGGGAAGTTTCAGAATTCCACCTTCTGGGATTTTCAGAAAACCCAGAAGGCTTTTCCTCTCCATGTACCTGTTCACTGTGCTGGGGAACCTGCTCATCATCCTGGCCACCATGTCAGACTCCCACCTGCACACACCATGTACTTCTTCCTCTCCAACCTGTCCTTTTTGGACATCTGCTTCAGCTGCACCACTGTCCCAAAGATGCTGGTGAACATCCAGACGCAGAGCAAGGCCATTACCTATGCGGGCTGCATCACCAAGATATGTTTTATTGAATTATTTGTACTGTTGAACAACTTCCTTCTGGCTGAGATGGCATATGACTGATATGTGGCCATCTGCCACCCCTGCTGTACATGGTCATCATGAACCAGAGGCTCTGTGGATTGCTGGTTTTGTTGTCCTGGATCACAAGTGCCCTGAATTCCTGGTTGCAAAGCTTAATTTTATTGCGATTGTCCTTCTGGACAGACTTGCACCACCCACTATTTCTGTGAACCTAATCATGTGGTCCCCCTTGCCTGCTCTGACACTCTTCTTAATGACATGGTGATGTATGTTACATGTGTGGTGCTGGGAGGTGGCCCACTCACAGGCATCTTTACTCCTACTCCAAGATAGTGTCGTCCATCTGTGCAATCTCATCAGTTCAGGGCAGGTACAAAGCCTTCTCCACCTGTGTGTCTCACCTCTCTTTGGTCTCCTTGTTTTATTGTACTGTTCTAAGTGTGTACTTTAGCTCTGCTGTGACCCAAAACTCACAATCAAGTACAACAGTCTCAGTGATGTACAGCGTGGTCACTCCCATGCTGATCCACTTTGTCTACAGTCTGAGGAATAAGGACATCAAGAGTGCTCTGAGAAGATTCTCTGAGAAACTACACAAGCATTCACTGTTCTGAGACTAAGAAGCTGCCATTGATTGCAGAGTGTGATGCCTCAGAACAAGTAATTGCAAGTTTGTTTAGATCGTGGAAGTAGGACTTGTGCCTTCTATTTACTGTCTCAAGTTTCCATTTCTTTGATTTCAACTCCTGTATAAAAGATGAGCACTCAACTTGTGAAGCTTTCTCCTCTTTGACATCTGAACAGTGTTCACCTTGGTCTCTTTCTTACTTTCTCAATGTTATTTTCCATTGTGGATTAGAAATCTTGGAAATTCCCATTTATCTCATTGGACAACTTGCATTTTTTTAAAAAATAACTTCTTCTCAAATACCAGAAAACACACAAGAAATTTTTCTTTTCTTTTCTTTCTTTTTTCTTTTTCTTACTCAAAGCAGTCGTGTGCTGAACTCCTCCTAGGAAGAAAGTTCACTTGACAACCAAGCCTCGTGTGTCATTTTGCACTAGAGGGAATTCCAGGACCGCAGTTCTGCCCTGTGGGTGCCTCGTGCCTCTGGCTTCAGCCTCTCAATGGCTCTTCCTGGTGATGTGTACTTTAACAGACCAGCGTGAATCAAGACCCAGCACAGCTTCTTTCTCATGTCAGAGTTCTGTTTACTCACTCAGCTTGGTGTCCATGGTGTGAACACCAGAGTGACCGGGTTGGTGCAGACCTCACCAACTCACAGAGCATTGATTCATCAGTGGAGTCGGGCATCAGAAGTCTCACTTTCTGGATAGAAAGCAGCCCCCATTACAGGGGAGGTCTGGGTCTCTATAGATTACATGCTGGGAGATGACTGAACCACTGAAGACTTCGTCAGAACAGATCAGTTTGGGCATTCAGGAAACAGTTTGTGAGAGTTTGAAATTTGCATTTACTGGACTAGGATGGAGGTTCCAGGGTTCAGCAATCAGTGCTTATCTCCTTCCCTCCAGGATCTATTGTACTGTCACTTGAGAAGTATTTACTTGGGGAAGGATCAATATTTTGACTGCACCCCCAGAGAATGTCATTTTTAGGATTGATGGACATCTTCTTCACAGGGGTTGTCTTGTAACTGGGAAGGGATATATTGGGAAAGGACCAATGTTCTCAATATTTCATCTTCTTCCTCCCTCTTCCCAGGCTGCTGTATTGGGGGTTGTCATTTCCATACCATTTGCATGGTCTCTGCCACAATCATATCAGATATTTATCAGATTTATATTTAGGAAATACAGATCTCCAAATCATGTCTCTATGGAAAGACAAGTTTGAAATGATAGGTAGATCAATTTGCCTCAACATCAAAAAGGACCTTAAATAGGAAAAGATGAACTTTATATTGTATTACTACTCAAGACATGTCTTTTTCATACTGGAAATACAATTACTGTGGATTGAAAGATTGGTTCCCATGTGCAAGTGAGTTTCTCATCAAAGATTGATTGGCATTGTTTGGAGGCATTATTGAGCTATCTGTTTCTGCCTGAAAATTTCCAGCACTTTCTAGAAATAAGAATCCTTATATGTTCTGAATGAAGTCACTTATGGTTTGGATATGAGGTATCCCCCCAAAAGTTCATTATTAGGCAATTTGGAAATGTCAGATATGAAAGTATTAGATGAGGAAAGCTGTCACTTCTTCAGTGGATTAATCCACTCATTGGATTAATAATTTGAATGGACTACTTGATGATAAGTGTGGACAGAGAAGTGAGGCTGGAGGGAGGACATCATGGTTGCGGGGAGGCCCTTAGGATTCTATTTTGTCTCTGGCTCCTCATTCTCTCTCCGTCCTTGCCATGAGCTGAGCACCTTTCCTCCTCCATGCCGTTCTGTCCTGTTTGGCATCATTTCAAGTCCAGAGCAATGGCGACAGCCAATCATGGAATGAACCTCTAAAACCATGATCCCAAAACAAGCTCTTGTCTTGGAAATTGTCCTTGTCAGGGATTTTGGTCACAATGGTGAACATCTGACTGACACACCTAACTTCTCTAAATGCTGTCATAACACTAGAGGGTATTGAACAGTCAAAATCAATATAATCCATTCTATGTCTCCTTCATGTGCAGGGATCATTTCAGTCTTCATGTTCAATGGATGACTCACAAGAGAGCTTGAGTTCCTGCCCAGTCATGCAATTTCAGATCACAAACATGCATGTTTTTTTCGTGGAAAATAATCACCATTTATCATTTTAAAATAGATTTGTATTTAATAAATTTGAACAAGAGAGTAATTGTGAATGGTGTGTTTAAATATCAGAGCAAATTCCAAAACAAAAAGTAGCAGATTATTCTAATTGCTTTCAGTTCACTTCCTTTCACTTACTGTAAGGGTTAACTATTGCTGTGTAACAGATGGGTTCAATATAATATGTTACCATCAAATACAAGTGCCTGGTGATGAGTTATTCTGAGCTCACTGGTCCCCTTTTAAATCTGTGGAGAGTTGTGTTTCCCCAGATCCCTCTTCCAATCTCGGCTGGGCTTTCTGGTGCACTGGGGACTCAGCTGAGTGTTGGCTGATCTAGGGTGGTTTGACAGGAACTGGCTTCTCTTCCAGATTTCTTCTCCTCCAGCTGTCTATCCTGGATTTTTCAGCAGCCGAGGCAGATTTCCAAAACAGAGCAGCTGAAATGAACTTGAAAGTCCCTTAGGACTCACCAAAAAGCTCATCATATTTTATTGCCAAAGCAAATTAAAGGCCCTAAACTCATCTTGGTCATCTTAAGTGTCGGAGGATGACTCCTTCCAAATCCATCCTCAGGAGCTGATCATCTTAGAGAAGAGGATAAAAAGTAAAATAGGATCATCCTTCCATGTCCATGGATACTGGTTCTAGGACCCTCAGAGATACACAAATCTGCCTCTGTATCAGGAAAGAAGCTGCAGGAAAATGTACTGAATGAGCATGGCTGGATGCCAAGAAGAGTTTATGAAACTGGAGACAGCCCTGATTGAATATATATAGGAAATGTGACCTGCATTCGTGATGGAATAATGTTTGTTCATTAAAAAGAATGAAATCCTGTCATTTGATAGTATTAAATGGAATGTTCATTTGAATATATGGATTTATGGATCTGCATATGTCACTTGTGATCCTTGTGCAAAAGTTTTATATATATGACTTGTTACAAATATTCTCAAATTTCTGTATTTATTTATAGAGGATACTTGGTTACAAGTAACAGAGAGTCAAACCACTTACTGAAACAAATTCTGTATTTATTTATATATCACAGTTTTCAACCTAGGAATTCAAGGCTATTCTCACAAACTTTCAATGTAATTGAGGACTTAGTCTTCTGGTGTTTTTCTACAACATCAACCCCAATGTGTGTTTCTAATCTCATGCTCACAGAATAGCTGCTATACCACCAGATATCAAATCTATATTCCAGCCAGGAAGACTGGAAGAAGACTCAAGGTTGAAGTATAAAGGGAGTCACAGGTAGGTCTTTGCAAAATACAAACCAATAAAAGAAACCTCTCAGATGAAGTATAAAACACATATGGGAAAAGTGCTATATCAACAGCTCAATGAGTTTTCACAAAGTGAATATCCTCAAGTAGCCAGAACTCACAAAAGAAATAGAATCTAACAGCCACAAAGAAGCCTCTGTGGTATCAATTCCAGGTGCTACTTCTGCCCCTGTGGTAATAATTATCTGGAATCATAAGAGCAAAGATTACCTGTTGAATGAAGTAAACTTTTTATAAACAGAATTGTGCACTTTTGTGCTGCCTTATTCTGCTCAATATTGTCTGATATGTGTTTTGTCCATTGGGATGATGTTATGTGTGTTTTCCATAAAAGTCCACCTAACAGACTTCAGCTTACAGCTCTTTGGCCACAACTGAGGCGTGAGAGATGGTGGGTATTATAATGCCTGAAGCAATGTCCATAGTCCACTTCCCTGAACTCTGAATATGTTAGTCAGGAGTAGAAGAGATTTAGGCTCCTGACAAGTGACCACAGAGAGGGAAATTACCCCAGGATATCTGAGGAAGTCAAAGTTACCACAAGGTCCCCACATGTGAAAGAGAAAAATAGAAGAGTCAATGTTGCTGTAATGCAATGTGAGGAAGACTCACCTGCCACAGCTGGCCTTAAAGAGGGTGGAGGTGGCCACGAGCCAAGGAACGTGGGCAGCCTCCAGGAGCAGAGAAAAGAGTCTGCCTCACAACCACTTGAAGAAACAGCCCTGCAGACACCTCAGTATCTATCCCAAGTAAAAACATATTGGATTTCTAAACTTAAGTAATGAAACGTTTTACATATGTATCCTTTTAAAATTTCCACTGATTGGTGACAGTTGGCTATAGCACAAACAGAAACCAACAGACATGGCAATGCTCTGACTGAAGTGATTGACAGCGTGGACAGACAGCTCAAACCAAATCCATGTTCTGATGTTGAGGGAAAAGCCAAGAATGGAGAGAAATTGTTTAGGAAACCTGGTGATGTTTTCCACCATGAAAACCTGAACAAGATGACTTTTAGTGGAGTAACAAGGGATAATTTAATTTGGTTTTCATTACAGTATATCATAAACCTGTGTTTATCAAAATTTTTGAAATGATTTAAGTCTATACATGTATATATGGAGAATTATCCAAAAGAATCCAATCCAATAAAAACTATGCTATTATAAATATCCAAATCCTTGACAAAAGGTTTTTGTAGTACCTGCTGCTTGAATGATTATTCTTTGGAAGTGAACTTGCATTCTTAAAATGAATAACAAATATAATTTGAATTTTCAGGCAAGAGGTAAAAGAGTATAGGACTTCTACAAGAAATGATAGATTAATACACTGAGAATTAAAAACGATGGAAGAACTAAAACAAGTAGAATTGAGAAAATGATGGGTGGATTCAAGTATGAAAATGTGCATGTCTCCAAAAATATTCTATTGAGTAAAACAGGACACATGCAGACAGAACAATCCCACATTCTGTCTCACATGTGCATTGTTTACAGTCTTTTGGAATGTGTAGTCAGGTTACCAGAGGCTGGGATGGGTGGGTGGGGAAGGAGGAGGCAGGTGGGAGGTTGGAGAACTGGTACCTAAACACAGTGAGAGAGGAGGAATGAGTTCTGTCAAATTCTCCAGCACAGAAAGTAATTCACATTATTTTTTTATGAATAACTAGGAAAGAGCTCAAAGTCTCCAGAGCAAAGGTAGTAAGGAGGATAGAGAAACATTAATTATCTTCATTTATCAGTACATCCTCCATACACATATAGAAAGATTACACTGTGCAGTGTACATACAGTTTTACATGTTATTTATGCGTTTTCCTGAAATTGTTTAAGAAAATGCAATTGTTGACTATCCTGATTTGATCATTCAACACTGTACACTTGAATTGAACTATTACACCATACCCCATAAATTTGTACAATTAAGAAAATAATTTTTAAAATACAATATTTTTAAATGTACATGTCAAAAACATTGATAAAATATTTTTTAAATATTTTAAAACACTAGTTGAAAATACATGATATCTTGTATAATGTGGAAATCTGTCTCATTATTACAATCATTTACCTATATTTACTGCAAAACATCCATCTTAAACCTCAAATATGGACAATGAAATGTATCTTAACAATGAAATATATTTAAATTGAATAAAATCTAAAGAAGCAAATACACATATACAAATTATTTCAAAACAATTATAATTTTGAAAGCCCAAGATCCTAGAATCACCTGAAACAGTGACCTAAAAGAATAAATTCAAATGACTCAGAAACATGAAAAGGTGTTGATTTCATGAATAGACAAAACAATCACATTAAAATAATCAGGGGAACTTCAAGAGCCTAACCTTGGTATTGGATTTCTTCCTAAGACTGCTCACCCTGAAACAGAGCCTTCCCCGTTGGGGAGAATCCCAGAAGCAGGAGTTTAATCAGAAGCTTCTGTTTTGTTCCACCTTTAATTTTACATCAGCAAAGCTTCTCTAGAGCCACCTGAACCTCAGGTCTGGAAGCCTGGCCTGGTCCACACAGACTGTGCAGGGGCCTCTTCATCCCCTCTGTGACCTGGGCTAGGGCCTCTTCCTTCCCTCTGTGACCTCAAGCTCGTTGCCTGGTGACCATGAGCTCTTGCTTCCTTGTCAAGCAGCGACCAGGAACATCCAGACACAGTGTGTATAACATGGTCCAACAAACTGGCAAATGCCAAGTATAGTTTTAAATCTTCATTTAATTTTTACTGACATGTGAATGTGCATGTGAACAGGGGTCAGGGTGGTACTTTAGCCCATGCACACTGTGTCCAGTGAACAAAACACCATAAGGAACCTTTCCCTCTCCATGCCATTTCTTTGTGTTCCCAGGTTTGAGCTCCTCACTTCTAGATCCTCATAAAATGCAGGAGAACACGTTGTGCTCTGCAGCCCCTCCTCCCCCACTCAGTTGTGGAACTCCAGGATTTCTTCTTTCTACTAAACTGTGTTCTGGTACCCATTTTTCAACTTCCCTCCATCCCTCTTCCTGCTGCCTCCTTGCCAGTCACTGGGGTCACTATTCTGTATTCAGACTGAGGCTCCTTTGCTTCCACATAGGACAGAGGACATGTGGGGTTGGCTGTCTGGCTTCTTTCATGTAGCACCATGTCCCACCCCATTATTTTGTTATGAGTGATAGGTTTTCTTTCTTCCTGGAGGCTGCAGAGTACTCGTATGGATACACTGCATCTCCCTTTTCCATGCCTCTGCCATGGGAAGCTAGGCTGGTTCCCTGCCGTGACAGTTATGCTACTGCCCAGGGAAAGTGGGGACGAGTAGGTGCCTCCTTTGAATGCTGGTTTCATTCCCTCTGTGTTGTCTGTCTTTTCAAGATCTACCTCCATGAGTCTGGAGTATTTTTCTACCTCAAAGCCTCTTAGGAAATCTACCTATGTGTATGTTTTTGGCCCAGATAGATTCTCTCCTCTCTCTTCAACCATCCCCTGAATTTCCTTCTATTCAACAAGAATTCACAGGGGACGAACCCCTTACCTGGAACTGTACTAGTCATCACGTTTGCAAGCACAGAGGAGCTACACTTCTGAATTTCAAGGAATTGACACTGCGTATGAGTAGTAAAATTCAGTAAGTTCAGTGTGACTGAAAGGAAAGGGAATCATACAAAGGCAGGGAATCTTCCATTTGGTCTCATTTGCATCACTGCAGAGCACATCTCTGCAAGTGAGTGTCCAGGGCAAAAAGAAACACAGAGGGTCACTTCTGAAAATGTGTATTAAAGGTAAAAGATGTTGTTTCTTCAACATGAAAAACAAACTATTATTGTAAATAACTGGGAAAATGCCACGTTTTATTCATCAAACTTGGGACTTTATGAACAGTACCAAGGACAGGAAAGACCCTGAAGGAAGATCCAAGGAGAGAGCTGCTTTAGAACTTGTAAAAGCAGAAAATGTAGAAAGGCTGGATGAAGGAGGCCAGGCTCTCTGGTCCTCAGTGTCATTCATGCTGCTACTCAGCAGAGTCCTCTGATGGCCTTCACTGAGGTGTCCCATGCCCTTGGCCCCTTCATTTCCCTGCTCTTCAGACTGTGGACCAAGGGGCATGTATGAGTGATCTGCACAAAGGTCACTCAAGGTTATCCTAGACAGCAGATGTCTGCAGAACTGAGGTAGACCTCAAGGCCAGTCCTAGGGTGTCAATCTTAAGTGTCCCTCAAGTGCACTGAGGTAAAGACAGGTTCCACTGCTTGGTGCTATTGGAAGGTGGTGGAAATTCTAAGAGGGGCTCTAGTAGGAAGTTTTACTTCACTGGGGGATCACACTTGAAAGGGGTAGGAACCCAAGTCTCCTCCTCTTCATTTTTCATTTCCTGGACATTAGGTGAGCAGGTTTACTCTGCCACATGCTTTCCACCCCCATCATGTGCTCACTGCCACAGGGCCAGTCCCTCAGATTGGAACCTTGCAAGCCATGAGCCAAAATAAAACTTCTCTCCATATAAATCTCAGGTATTTTGTTATAGTAACAGAACACTGACTAACACACTCAGTGCATGAAGGAAGGACACCACCAAGAGAAAGGCTGTGGACTAGCCCCTGGGCTGATTTAATTCTGAGTAAAGAAAGAATTTCTGAAAAATGAAGAGGATTTCAGTAAGAGAGAAAGACCTAGAATGACAGAAACTAAATACACTGCTATGTTATTGATGAGGTTGCAGAACTCTGGCAAGATCACAGAACAGTGTGGGCTTCCCATGGTTGTGGAGAAGAGAGAGAGTAGAAGATGTTCACTTAAGAAAGAGCCATGTTACAATCAAATGTTCATCTGTACTGTCTCTCTTAGTGTCTACATAGCAGAGAGAGCAAGAACAACGAAAGATCAGGTGCCAGCAATTCTTATCATCCCAAATCTGCTTATTTCAATATTCAACATTTTCACACCAATCTCCAAAGCAACCTTCACCACAGTCTGCTGCTCACATTACATCTGGATTGGTATAAAATCACAGCACATTATCAGCAAACCGTGTTCTCTCTCATCTACCTGATCTCATAAGGGTCACTCTAAACACAGGATAGACCATGGCAGCTACAACTGCATGGGAGAAAGTGAAAAGCAACCATGAGTCCTGGAGCAAAGGAAAAGTCATCAAAATTTTAACTGTGAACAAATGGCATGCTCAGACAACACTCATTTTTTTCAATTATAATTTTAATCAACTTTTTATTTGGAAAAAATTGTAGATTGCCATGTTCTTGTTAAGAAATGAGACCAAAAGATCCAAAGACATTTTAGTCAGCTTCCACAAAAGACTGAGCAAAATATCACAGCCGGGTATTTACACTGATGACAAGGAAATGAAATTGCACAGCAAAGAGAAGCATCCACATCCATGTTTCTGCAGCTTCATTCAAAACAGCTAAGTATGGAGTCAACCTAAGTGCTCATCAGCAGATAATTGGAGGGGAAAAATGTGTCACCTACCCAACATGGAACATCATTCAGCTTCTTGGAAGGATGATACCCTGTCACTGTGGCAACGTGGATGGAGTCAGAGGATGTTATGCTGAGTGAATAAGGCAGATACACAAAGGCAAATGCTGTGTGGTCTCTCTCGTATGAGGAAGGTAAAAAATAAAACAATATGCTAACCTGAATGTAGAGTAGAGATTAGTAGATGTTGGTAGGGGTTTGGAGAGAGTGAATTATGGGGCTGGATTTGATGAGTGTACACTGTAGGCATGTGTGGAATTACCAGGCTGAACCACGCGAAGGTTTACAAATAATACATGTTCATCAAATGAAAATTCAGAACGATTCCCATCAGTCAAGGATTCTGAGTGTTGCCCCATTATAGCCACGTCCACCTCCCTTCCTGCCCAGTGACTGTCCACTCATGACCATTAAACTAGTCACAATTTATTTATTACTAATATTTCAAAAAGTTGTCAAGCACATAAAATTGTGCACCTGGGGAAAATGGTGGAGTAGTACCTGTGAGGACAGGTTTGTCCATGACTATGGTCAGTACTGTGACACCACACTGAAATAGAAAGAGGATCCAAAAGATGAGGATATAACCTGATGACCAGCTAACACCCTGGTATGTTTAAGACTACCATGTCAGGAATGTAATTTATGTAATGATACAGCAAGGAACACACACTTGAAAACCTATTGTCAGCCAGGCATGGTGCTGCATACCTGCTATCCCAGTGACTCAGGAGGCTGAGGCATAAAGATTGCAAGTTCAAGGTCAGTCTCAGAACCCAGCTAAGCTCTAAGCCACTTAGCAAGACCCAATCTGAGACAGAAAACAGGGCTCTGGATGGGTAAATATCCCTGGGTTCAATCCATGGGATCAAATTTTTTTTCTCAGATTTTCCCCCACAATAAATTATAAAAATGACCTTGCTTTTTAAATATGTTTCACAAGTGAATAAATTTTATGACTATTTTCAGTCAAATAAACAATTACTTAGCATTATATAAGTCATTTGAGCTTAAATTATTTCTAGAAATATATCTGATGTGATAAATGAGAATTTGCAACTCTTCCTTTTCCAAAGATGGGAGTGATTTGGGGGAAGTTGGAAAAGGACAAGTGGAGAGGATTGGATTTCAGAGAGATCAGAAAGCATCATAAAGTGAATGAAGCAGTGGAACTGCATGCACACGTGGAAATCAAAGGAATAGAAACTCACAAATAAAGTAGGAGGAGCAAGTTCTGCTTCCACTTTCTGAAAAGAACCCAGTTTCTGGCTCAGATGTTCTGAGTCCTGCAATCATGCACTTTTTTCCAGTTTCAGTCAATTGACATTTCATCTTTCTCTTTCAAAGAGTCTCCTCAGTGCGCTCTTCAGGTCCTGATTCCTCAGACTGTAGATGAAAGGGTTCAGCATGGGGGTGACCACAGTGTACATCACAGAGGCTGTTGAAGTTGAACGTGAGTTTTGGGTCACTGCAGAACTGAGATACACACCTAGGCTCGTGCAATAAAATAAGGAGACCACAGAGAGGTGAGAAGAACAGGTGGAGAAGGCTTTGTACCTCCCCTGAGCTGATGAGATTGCACGGATGGAGGACACTATCTTGGAATAAGTGTAAAGAATGCCAGTGAGGGGGCCACCATCAAGCAAGATGGCAGCAACATATATCACCACCTCATTGAGAAAGGTGTCAGAGCAGGCAAGTTGGACCACCTGGTTGAGCTCACAGAAGTAGTGAGGGATTTCCAAGTCCATGCAGAAGGACAGGCGCAACACCATTAAACTTTGCAACAATGCATATAAAACACTCAAAACCCAGGACACTAGAATTAGCAATCCACAGAGATGGGGCTTCATGATGACCATGTAGTGTAGGGAGTGACAGATGGCCACGTACCTGTCATAGGCCATCACAGTCAACAGAAGAATGTCCAACTCTATAAGGAGTACAAAGAAATGAATCTGGGTGATGCAGCCTGCGTATGTGATGGCCTTGCTCTGTGTCTGGATGTTCAGCAGCATCTTTGGGACGGTGGTGGAGGTGAAGCAGATGTCCACAAAGGGCAGATTGGAGAGGAAGAAGTACATGGGCGTGTGCAGGTGGGAGCCTGAGATGGTGGCCAGGATGATGAGCAGGTTCCCCAGCACAGTGACCAGGTACATGGAGAGGAAAAGCCCAAAGATGAGGGGCTGCAGTGCAGGGTCCTCTGCAAATCCCAGAAGGAGGAATTCTGAAATCTCTGTGTCATTCATTGGTTTCATGTGGTTGGTGTGACAATGAGAGAGAGAGAAGGAGAGAGGGAAAGGAGAAGCATTTCTACTGTTTAATTTCTATTTTCTCTCATTTTTCATTACAGTAAAGTCGTCATTTTTATATCTCATATGAATCTGGTCACCTGGCAAGGCATCACCTACACTTTTTAAAACAAGTTTCTTCCCATCTCTCAGCATTTCCTCCAGAGGTCGTATATTCTAGAACTATACTGAGAAATCTCTAGTGAACTTAAAGAAAAAAAGTTGAATATTTACAGTGTCCTGGGAATAATCTAGAAAATGTGTGAATGGGGCAGAAAACCGATATCCCCACAATCTAAAGATGGAGAAAATTATAAGAAATTTTGAAAATTATATCACATCCCAGATAAGGAGATGCTTGGGAAAAAAATAAAATAAGGTAAAAAAGAAGAGAGTAGATGGAAGTTTTTTGTTTAAAAACTGGACTTTTGGCAAAAAGCAAAGAAGTTGACAAATCATATTTGAACAACAAAAAAATATCTGCTGGAAAACAGAGCAAGTGCCACAGGCTGTCAGAGAAGAATGTCTGGCAGGAGGCAAAGACCATGCCAAGGCCCTGAGGAATGTGCCCATTTCAGAAGTCCAAGGCCAGCAAGGAAGCCAGAGTGGCAACAGGAAAGAACAAGAGGGAGAGGGATGGCTCAGAGGTAAGAGCCGAGCAGTGACTAGAGGCTGGGAAGGGGAGCGGGGAGGGAGGACGGGATGGGCTAAGTGACGGTAAAAGTCACAGAGAGGACATGAAGTCCTAGTGTCCCACAGCACAGCAGGGGACTTGAGTTCCCACATGTTTCATTTATTTCATAATAGTTAGAAAACAGGAGTCTGAGTTTTCCTGTCACTCACAATGACAAATACTGAAAGACATGATTGGGATAATCACACCGATTTGGTCATTAAACATTGACACACATAGCAAAGTGTCACCCAGTCCACCACAAATAAATGCAATTGTTATATGTGAATTAAACAGGGAAATCAATTTAGAAAGGTGATTCTCCTTGTAATGTCTTCCGTAGGAGAGCTTTCTTGATGACGTGTGCTGCAAGGTGTGATTACACCTGATGACAGCTGCTGTGTGTGGCTCCTCAGATCTCAGAGCTGACAGCAGCATGCCGAGTTCACAGTGTCAGCACCAGTGTTGTGTTTGTTAGCACTGCATGAACATAGAACGGGACTCTGAAACTCCATTGCATTAGTTGTAAAATGTTGCACTAATATCATTCGGTGCATAAGGACCTGGTGGGAAGCAAATGAGGTAACGTAAAGAAAATCTAATTTAACTTACAAGAGGGGAACAGTATAGAGGAATGTGGACTGAAGACAATGAAAACCGCTCTGTGCAGATGCCAAGTCTATGAATCCATGAGAGACACCAGCCTGCTGGGCTCATCAGAGCCTGTACCAAGAGCCAAGATGTGGAATCCACCAGGACATCCATCATGGGATGAATAGAGAACGAAAATGTTTCCGTCAATGGGAGGACAGATACAGAACACTACAGAATCATATTTAGCTAAGAAACAATGAATCCTGCCATTTACAACTGTGTGCATGGAAACAGAGCATGCTGTCATTCATGTGTGGAAGCTAAAATCCTCAACTTACACAGGAAGAGAGTGGAATCGTGGTCACTGGAGACTGGAAGTGTGTGAGGGAGGGGGGACAGAAGAAATGGAGACAATAGCTCCCAACCTCTGAGAGGCAGGAGAAGCCAGCTCTGGGGTCTGCAGCACAGTAGGGGAATTGTGGCCACAGCAACCTTCCACACACTTCACAGTAACTACAAGAGCCTGAAGATTCTCAGCATGTAGGAGTGACTAATGCTGGAGGAGAAGCAATGCTGACCACGCTGCCTTGCACATTTCACCCTGCATGCATCTTCCAAAGTATTCTACTGTGCCATGTAAATAGGTAGGAATGTTATTTGTCCATTAAAACATACTTAAAATCATATTTACCACTTTGAAGAATGCAGTTGTCTTGTGCTACTGAAATATCAAGAGAAATGATTCTACCCAAAGCTTTTGCATTCACACTATGAATTAGCTGCAGAACTTTCCTTTGGACTGAAGTGCACTGTCACTTAATTTCACCTGTTGTCCTGAGTCCTGGAACCCCTGGAAGCTCAGGGATGATGGTGGGCTGTGTTCTGATGAAACCATCAGAAGGGTTGGGACCCCACAGGTCAGCAATGCACTGACATGTGCCACCCACCAGCCTCCCACCTGAGCAGCACAGCAGCCCTGGAGTCTCAGGTGTTCACCTGGGGAGGGCATGGCTGACGTGGATTCCAGCTGTGGGACACCAGGGCCCAGCATCTTGAGAGGGTAGTGCATTACCCACCAGCCTGTGGAAAGACCTAAACTCAAGAATCAAAGCTCAAATTCTATGAAATGCATATTGCTTTTACACTATCGTAAAGTCAACAACGGTCATTAGGTGAAGGCATCAAAGTTTTGGAAGGTCTACGCATTGAGCCCAGATTCCTTGCTCTGAAACCTGTATGTGTGCAAATGTGTGCCTGCACACACACACACACACACCCTCACACACACTCACACACTCACACACACACACACACTCACATACTCACACACACATACACTCACGCACACACTCACATACTCACACACACACATACACTCACACACACACACACACTCACATACTCACACACACACATACACTCACGCACACACTCACACACACTCACAAACTCACACACACTCACATACTCTCACACACACATACACTCACGCACACACACTCACACGCACACACACTCTCACACACACACACGGCATCATGTGCCATCCCGGGCTCTCACCACACAATGAGGAGGCAGTGCACACACAGGGAAGCTGTGGTTAGCATATCAATTTTCCTCTAAAGAATGAAGAAATGGTAGTCAGAAACTGTAGTCTGTCAATCTCCCAACACAGGTAACCTTGGTAATCCATTTTTGTATGGCTATTACTTTCTGTGTGTTTAAAGAAACAAAAAATAAATGCTCAATGAACAGAAGGGGATGCTGAATGGACCTGAGTGGGGAACTGTCCCTGGGACACTGGAAGGAAGGAGAAGCTTCCTTGATTCCACCTTCCATGTATCCCCTGGGTGGCGCACAAAAGTTTAAGGCATCAAAACAAAAAGGACATATTTTTTGTGGGAAAGATGAATGTCACAAGCCAACAATCCATAAAAAGGAAGTAAACTGAGAAAAACAAATGCTCTCCACACTGTTCCTGGGAGAGCAGGAGGATCACCTCCCAGAGGCTGCTGCACCTCTCTGGCCATTGTCTTCACAGGGTTGGTCACTGGGTGAAGCAGGACTCTATTTATTTTTCTCAGTGGGTTTTGCTATGTAATACTTAGGCCATGGTGTTGATCTCTTTTAAAAATATTTTAAATTTTAAACAACAATGGTAGATGTGTGTATGTTTGAGGCACAGTGTGATCCTTGAATGCATGTGAGCCATGTGTGATAATCAGTCAGTGAATTAACATCTCCATCACCTCAACACTGATCACTCCTGGGTGTTGGGAATAATCAGAATCTTCTCTACCAGCTATTTCAAATCCACAACCAGCAGCTATGACCACAGTTACCCACTGAGCAAGAGAGCACTAGGGTCATTCCTCCTGTGAGCTCCACCCTGTGTCCCTGGTCGTCACCTCAGTTCCCTGCACGTTCTCCCAGCTCTGGTAGCCACAGCTCCTCCAGTTCTAGGACTGATCTCTTTTTTTGAGATAAGGTTGTGAAATTGTCACTTTCCTTTTCAGCATCATAAATAAATGAATCAATGAATTAAGCAGGAAAGCAGACCATCCAACAGCCTGGTAACCACAATCTCCCGGGTCAGGCAGTTCTGGTTTTGCTCTGGGAGGACCTCAGGCCAATGTTCTTGGTGTCCATTCTCTGGACCTCTCCATCAGGGCTTCTTGGGTCTCAATGACCTGGGTGAGCACTCTGAGAGCAAGAAACCACCACGTCCTGTCCAGTCCAAGATGGA
The DNA here is from genome assembly GCF_902686445.1 of Sciurus carolinensis. NCBI lineage: Eukaryota > Metazoa > Chordata > Mammalia > Rodentia > Sciuridae > Sciurus > Sciurus carolinensis. Next base: position 16,763,059 of record NC_062229.1, read on the forward strand.
GCATTCTGAGGAATTGCAGAGAGGAGACATACGTAGCTCCCCAGACTTCTCATTAGGCACGTCCTCACTGTGGCAACACTGGGCACATGATTAATTCCCCTGCTGGACAGTGTTCTGCACCAAGGACGTTTCTCTTTCCAGGAGATTCTCTATTCCCAAGAGACTGGGTTTACAGTCAGGAGAATTCAGTCTATTACTCCATCTCATGCCCTCTTCTTCCTCCCAGAGATTTAACCTGAAGTCATCCCAAGCTGATGTTCTCTCCCAGGTCTGACACGAGGTACCTATCTAGACTAGGGCTCTTCGATCTCCACAGACTTGGGTTGTGTTGGGGACACGGCCCCTGATACCTCAAGGGGGTTTCTATCTCCCTCTTCACCCAAGTTTATAAACCATGGGTCTACATTCTTGGCTTTATGACTTTGTCCCCAGATCAATTAGAACATTCATTAAAAACATGTTCAGAGTTGTCATTTAGTCCCTCGGTGATAAAGACTTCGTTAAAGTGATGATATTTAGATCTTTTGATGCAAACTTCTCTGAGATTTGTACCTTATAATTCCATTAATTTTTTGCAAAAAGTCCCTTCGAGCAGGTTCCCTGTCACCCACCTGTAAACCCAGCTACTCAGTAGGCTGTGGTGAGAGGTTCACTTCAGCCCAAGAATTCTTTGACAGTCAGGCACCGTGGCAAGGCTCAGCTCATGAAATTTAGGGAGCCATGTTCACTAAGGTCCCAGCATCTCTAAAGCATGAACTCTTGGTCACCTTCTCTGATATCTTCAGAAAATGGTCCTCCTCTCTGCTCACTGGGGAGTCAGTGGAGGCCAGAGAGGTTGCTCACACTTTATTTTCTTTATTATTTTTGTCCTAACTTGTCATCATTATTGACCCACATCTGGTGCAAATTACTGGGATTCACAGTGACCTGCCATGCCTGCAGGGGGCAGTGGTCATGTCCACCTCCACTCTACTCTCCCTCCCTCCCCAGAGCACACAGCAACACTTCCAATCTAGCTCCTCCATGTTTGGGTTTCTGTGTGGGAGAGGGAGGGCGTGATATCGGCCTTCCAGTTTCTGCCTCATTCTCATCAGTTGAACAACCTCCAGCTCCATCTGTAGTGTGTGTATATATATATATCATCAAATATCTGTGGTTCACTGTGGTGCATTACAAAGTGACCATTGTCGAGTTTCCATTCCAGGCAACCAGGGGAAGTGAGAAGAACAGGCATGTGTGTGAGGGGCACTGTGTGACCCATGCACAACCTCCTGGACAAGACACGGCAGGGCAGGATTCAAGTTCTTATGCAAGTCATCCATTGCTTGTGAGCACCAAAGAGAGTTTGAACATAAAAGATGAAATGAAAATAAACTTAAAATCAATGCATACATGGTTCACTCACCTGTAAACATTAAAATTTAAACAAAAAATTGTAATGTGTGAGATATTTTGTTAACAATGTCAAAAGAAGGAGTCATGTTTTCTTTAGCACCAAGTATTATAAAGCAAGAAGAGTGAGATTATGTCCTGAATAGTAAGAACTTGGTGCTGAATCCTTCAGTCACTGAATAAACTCCTTTATGCATGGGCAACAGGATTTCACATTTCAAATACTAGATGTGCATCATCAAAAATAGACCTTTCATAGACATATGACTGAAGATCAAAGTCTGATTGAAATTTGAAAATGTAAGGTCCTCTGACTCTAAGACCACACTGAGTCACTGATTTATATAACTTTTCCTTCTGGGTGTGTTTAGTGTAAACATGTGAGATCATACATGTTTAATGTGTATTCATTTGCAATTTTTCATTATTACTCCTAACCATGGAATACAGCATGAGTTCAAAACTGTGCTGAATAAGAGCATCAAATTCCTGTGACCATAAACTCCTGTGATGAGCTGTAAAGTCACTGGTATGTTGAAGTTTAGATCACAACATAGACCAGGTGAGGGAGCATTGCAGGCAGCAATGAGGAACAGAACATTGAAGAATTGTGGTCCCAGGTCTTCCTCTACAACAAGACGACACAAATGCCCCAGCTGCAAGTGCAGTTTATTCCACATGACGAGTGTAACTTCTCTGTGACAATGACAGGAATCTCCAGACTGCCTGTGATCTGAGATCTGGAAGAACATGAGGACAGTAGAAAATGAGAGAAAGACATTGGCTAACAGAAATGACACCTTATTAATGAGGTCATTTTAATTCAGCAAAGATGTTGAAATGAAAGACATCAACTCTAGAGGATATCAATGGAAAGAGTCCATTCTCCATCAGGATCTGATTAAAGAACTGTAATTTCTGGCTCTGTGGCTTAGTGCCCTTGCCCAGAGGCACTTCATGAAATCGGTCTCCTCTAGAGCTTCCCACTGAAGAGTCTTCTCAGAGCCCCTTATTCCTCAGACTGTAGATGAAGGGGTTCACCATGGGGGTGACCACGGAGTACATCACTGAGGCTGTTGCACTGGAGTGTGCAGCAGATGAGCTAAAGAACACTCCTAGGCATGTGCAATAGAATAAGGAGATGATGGAGTGGTGAGATGCACAGGTGGAGAAGGCTTTGTACCTGCCCAGGACTGATGAGATTTCAAGGACAGAGGTCACTTTCTTGATGTAGGAGTAAGGGACGCCAGCAAGGGGCCACAGAACAGCAATCCTGCTGCAGAATATATACATCACCCTGTCTTTAGGAAAAGTGGCAGAACAGGCAAGCAGGACCACCTGATTTAGTTCACAGAAAAAGTGGGGCAGTTCCAAATGGGTGCAGAAGCACATCCACTGTGAAACAGGGAACTTAGGGCACTTGTGATACAGGAAGCCAGTACCACCAACACACAGGGTCAACGCTTCATGATAACCTTGTAGTACAGAGGGGGATAGGTAGCTACAAATCAATCATAGGCCATCACAATTAGAAGGAAATTGTCCAGAACTGCAACTATTGTTATAAAGTAAATCTGCATGATGCAGCCCTCCGTGTATCATTTAAAATGCAGTTGTATCAAATAAAGTTGAATAAGACAGTAGTTGTGAATGCTGTCTTTAACCATCAGAGCAATTTCCAAACCAGAAAGTAGCAGATTATTCTAATTGCTTTCACTTCCCTTCCTTTCACTTATTGTAAGGGTTAACTGTTACTCCATAAGAAGCATTTCTAAAAGCAAATGTGGTTACTATAATATCTTACTATCTAATCGAAGTGCACAGTGATGAGTAATTCTGAGCTCACCAGTCTCCTTATGAACCTGTAGACAGTTGTGCATCCCCTGGGACCCTCTGACAATCTCCGCTGGGCTTTCTGGTGCACTGGGGACACAGTTGATGGTTGGCTAATCTAGGGTGGTTTGACTGGAACAGGCTTCTCTTCCAGATATCTTCTCCTCCAGCTCTCTAGCCTGGATTTGTCAGCAGTGAGGCAGGATTCCAAAGTGTAATGTTCCAATTAATTAACTAGCATAGCCATCCTCTCAAACATGTTATTTCTTCTGTTGGGTACTTGTAACCAGTTTTCAGGTCCTTTCTCCTGTCTCATATGTGGATTTTTTACAAAGTCTATTGGAATGTGTATGAATGGATACCAGAGCCTGGGAAGGTTGGGTGGGGAGAAGGAGGCAAGTGGAGGTTGGAGAACTGGACCTAAACACAGTTAGAAGAAATGAATAAGTTCTGTCAAGTACTCCAGCACAGGAGGTGAACTGTTCATAGCAACACATTACATATTTTATGGATAACTAGGAAAGGGGAACTCAAAGTCTCCGAGCAAAAGTAGTAAGGAGTAGATGGGGACATTTGTCATGTCCATTTAATCAGTACTTAC
>NC_062229.1:16767384-16835034 GCF_902686445.1 Sciurus carolinensis
CAAAGCAGCAAAAAAATCTAATTAAAACAGTGCATGAATACACTTGATGAGTTAATTCATTGGTACTTGAATGTGCTACTTGGAAGAGGGACCTAGATTGAGGAAGTAAGTCACTGGGGTGTGACCTGGAAGGGTTCACCCTCTCCCCATCCGCTTTCATGCTCCCTTTCTCTCTCTGCTTCCCAGCTACCATGTGCTGAGTAGCTTTCCTCTGCCACACCCTTCCACCATGTCTCTCCCTAGAGTAGCTAGAAATGAACTGAATCCTCTGAACCATGGTGTTAGAGTTGAGCATATTCCTCATGGCACTGATCTGGCTTACAATCTGACTCATAGTGATACTGGACAGATGTCAGATGAGGGGACCTGGGTAGTGGCCAAGGCACTGAGACCTGAATCATAGGCATATATGGAGGGTATACAGCTCTGGAATCCAGGACAGTAATGGTGTTGGTGCAGGGTGCAGCCACCTCCACTGACACATTGGTAATAGTGTGTCAGATGAGGATGTGGTGAAGCAGCCAGTGATCCAGGTCTGGAGGACCCAGGCCTCCACTGACTTACAGATGCTTTGGGATCCCTCAAGGAATAGCTCTCTACAGCAACTGACCCACTGTCCAGCATACAGTCACATGCACTGAGATCTCATCTCTGCATATGACAGTGCAAACTACCTCACCATGACAAGAGTCCACTATCTGAAATGTGTCCATGCCCAGTTAAGTCATGGGACATGATCTGGACAGAGGAATTCTAACAGGTGGCAGCAACGTCATGGGAGTCAGGACTCTGGCAGGGTGTGGGAGGATATGGCATCTTTTCCAAAGTGACTCCACAACAGTCAGTTCCTTAGGGGAAGAGAACCTCAGAACCACATCTCCCTCTCTGGAGTTCCCCAGGGGAAAGAGTCATTGGTGATGTCATGGGCAGAAGGTGCTGGTGTCCTCTGTGGGGCAGGCTGCTATCAATCACCATAGGTCCTACTACATGGGTGCAACCGATAGCCTCTGCTTTTCTTCTTTCTTCCTTTTCTTCATCTCCTGGCATTTCCATGATCCTTCCTAAGTAAACATTGTCTTTTTTTATCCACCATGTAACTCATGTTCTAAAGGACTCTTGGGTCCACATTCAGCTTCCCTGCGTTGTAGATAGCAGTCTCCACCTGGCTTGGGTGAGCTGGTGGAGGCAGAGTTGTCTTTCTACACCATCTTGATGATGTCATGCAAGAAAGGTGTTCATAAAATAAAGGCCTATCCTCCACTCAAAAGCCCAGGATCACTAACAATGAAAGTCTCACCCTCCCAGTCACCTAGGAGTCTACCTGAGAAGGTCCTGCCTCACACGCTGATTCACATCCCAATTCTTTAACCCAAATCATATGCATACAGGACAGTGATGGGTCATAAGTCCTTGCACATCTGTTACATTAGAAACACAGACGTGGCCCTGTGATCTACTACATCTGAAGGGAGAAGGGGTACTATGTGTCACAATACTCAGGACATTGCTAAAATGAGTTCATAGGAGTTCTCCCTAGATCAACAATTCCTGATACATGGACAATAAAAAGACTTGACCACATTTTTATTAAACAGGGGTCATTTCTCTTTGCACTCTGTGATGTTCTCCCATGATTTTCTTTTTTTTTTTCTTTGAATCCAACATTAGATGTCATCAGGCTGTTTCCTACAGGTTGATTTTGTAAAGACTGGTGTCTCTGTAGCAAGTTTGGAGCAGGAGATGGCATCTTTCATGGGAAAAGGAGAATGGGACACAACATGGATCAGGTGTATAGAAATCCTGGAACACATGGGCATTGGGAGCCCCATGGTAGGTCTTCCCTTCTGTTGAGAAGGACTCGCCTGTTGAATACTGCTTCACACTAAACCGTCAACCAAAAAGAATAATCTGTGCCCTAGTGTTATAATTTTTTGGAATTATTCTTTTAATGCTTAATTTGTGGTGTGAAGTTCAGTGTCTTGTGAATTTTTAAAGATGGTCCACACTCTCTGCACTGAAGTATTGAGGACCATCCACTCAGCTTGTTTGGAAACTGTAAAGTTCTGGGTGCCTGGTAGGTCAGAATTTGGGTGATTATATGACAGAGAGGGGAGCAACTGAGGCAAAGGGCAGCACACCACACAATCAAACAAGCAGGAAAATTCCACTGACCCTTAACTCCACCTGTCACTCAGCAGGACCCCTGCCCATTTCAGCCTATAACAACCCTGGGCAGCTGGGGCCATGTGTGATTTGATTTTTCTCTGGCTCCCTACCCTGACTTGTACCCTGCAGGGCTGGGAATTTTTCCTGAGAGCCAAATTCCAATAAAGCTTGCTTTGGCCGCTTTTTATCCAATTTTATTTGGCCACTAGCCATACCCCTGAGCTTACATTTGGTGCCAAAACCCAGGAGGGTTTTTGGGCTTCCCCCCATCAGGGTTGAGGTCCACGCCCTCCCTTAGTAGAACCAGGAGATTCCATTCTGTTCTGCTGAACTCTGCTCCATTCCGCTCCATTTCATTTTCCTTTATCTGGCAGAAGACAGGGTAAGTTCCCTGGGGCTTTCGCATTTGCCTTTCCAATCTTTACCCTCTGATCTGCAACGGGTCTGTCTGTTGCATGTGCCACAAACCCCCACCCCTGTCCATTCCGTTTGGTCTCTGGTCACAGTGGAGATGTCCCAGCCTCCAGTTAGCCCCCCCCATTTCCATTCTGGACCCCCAAAAGTCGAAAGGTATTTTGGCTTTTTGCCCATCCACTGTTTTTCCACTGTACACAAGCTAAAATTGGGACACCTTTTTCTGCTTCTGTACATCTATCTGGGTAAAGTTGGATGGCTAATGGAAAATACGGGTAGCTCATTGGACCGCAAAACTCTTTTGGGTTGTCTCTACCGTAATTCCACTAAACTGGGACTCCCCCAAGACTTACGGGTAAATGGCGAGTTTTTATTCGACCGTGGCCTGGCCTCAGTATGCTTTAGATCTCAAGATGGCCACCAAAGGGCACTCACGACCATTTGCAAGCTTTTCTTTTTGGAATTTGGCATTCGCCCCGCCGTTTCTTCTACCTGTTCCACCACTCAAGTTCTCTTGCTGGGGTGGTTCCAAACCCCACCCCCTCCATGCTCTGGCCAGAATTCCCCATCCTCTTCCTGTCCTCCTCCAGCAAACCCGCCCCCTCCTCCTGCAGATGCAGCTCCTCCTCTTCCTCCTCAGAGCCCTCCCACCGCCTAACCCAAGGCTTCTTTCTCCTCCAGAGGTGGCTGGGGCAGAGGGCATTGTGCAAATCCAAGTTCCGTTCTCACTCTCATGTTCCCAGATTGAGAAACGTTTAGGGTCTTTCTCTGCTGACTCCTGTTCCATACAGCAGAACCGGCGCAGAGAAAGGAGACACCACCAATCTTTAGTTGACCAGATTTATTGCGTCCTCCCTGTTTTTCTGCCTCCTTTGTTCTGCCCTATCTCCCTTCTACTACCCTCTCCCTTTCTTCTTCCCCCAGGCTCCTAACTTATCAGCCAATTATAGCAAAGCTTTCTCTCATGCAGGACAGCATGCAGAGGAATGTCAGCATAGCACTATATGGATCATGAGCTGTCCATGCACACGGCATGATATTAGATAGCCAATCCTAGAGCCTGGCGTCAACACGTCATAAGTCTCCAAGGAACTAGTAGGCAAGCAACCTTTATGGGTACTTCCTTATTTTGGTACCCAGTGCCCTTTGGCTCATTGCCAGGTGCCATCTTGTCCAAGACGGCCCTCAACAGACTCCTCTACTTATATTAAGGTATTTAGATATATTTCCCAGACTTATGATCTCACTTAGCATGTCTTTCTTCAGCTCTCACCCCAGACTAACCACCCTGCATCTACCAGGCACCACAAGGTCTTGCCAACCAAGACCACATAATGGACATGACTCTCCTCATAGGTGCAAAAAAAAATAAATAACTTTTACCAGAACTCCAGCAAAATATAATTAACAGCCATGTCATTTTTCCAGGACTCTTCTTTGTTTTTTTTCTTAAATTCTATATTTTTTGAGCTCATAACATTTATGTTTTGGTCAGCCTATTTTTATTGAACTTGAGTTTTTGAGTATCTCTTACATTGCAAAGGGAATCTCACCTATAAAAATACAAGGCCTTTGTTTTTGTGTTATGGGTATATTATGTTGTCTATTTTGTGTCCAAAAATCGTGTACATATCATGACTTACCTCACATGTCTCCAGGTGGTCAAGTTTAAAAATGTTAATAGATATTAATCATTTGTTTCTAGAACTTGTCTCCAACAGAAAAGAGACCACAAATACTGTTCAATATACCTATCTGATATCTTGGTTTTTACAGTCAAATAAGGATTTGACATGTGTGGGATTACTCAAATACATTTCTTGGAAATATCTAATTAATTTACAGGGTGTTGCCACTGGCTTCCTTGCACAACCAACTGGACCTTCCTACAGACTGGTGGCATATCTCTCCAGGCAGCTTGATTCTGCTGTTCGTGGTGGCTGCCATGTCTCAGAGCACTGGCAGCAGCAGCTGAATTAACCAAGGAAGCTCTAAAACTCACCCCTACTCTAACCAATAACTGTGTTTTCCACCCATTGACTACAGGACCTCGTAAGTCATAAATCCCCTCCACTCCCACAGGTACTGGAGGCCCTATGTTCACCTTGTGGAGACCTCTTCAATTACCCACTCCCCTCACCTGACCTAACCATTTTTGTAGATGGCAGTTCTGTGCTGGGTCCCAATGGATGCTGTAGAGCTGCTTATGCAATAGTCACTACTGCCTCAGTTCTAGAAGCCAACTGCCTTCAAGAAGGGACCACTTCCCAAAAAGCCAAATGCTTTGCTTTCATTGGGGCTCTAATTCTATCCAAAGGTAAACAGGTTAACATCTACACTGATTCCAAATATGCCTTCTTGATTGCTCACTCACATTCAGTTATTTGGAAGGAGCACAGATTTTTCACCACAAAGGGGTCACCAGATAGGAAAGAAAAACAGAAGGTTCTAAGTATGGGAATGTATTCAGTAGAGGGGAAAAGAATGTTTCTGGGTAAGAAAGTACTTGTATGATGAAATATATGAGGGTCAAAGTAAGTGCTAAGAAAGTCTGAGTAAGTAAAGGGCAAATTTCAAGAAGTTTGCATGTAACTAAGTTGGTTATATGTATGTGAGACAATCAGTTAAAGCTATTTAAGGTTTTTCCTAAGGTTAAATACTAATGTGCTGATATAAACCAAGTTCAATATATATGTTAAAATGACAAGGATTCCTTTCAAAACACTCATTTACCCTTGACATTGTGTCTGTTAAGTTTTATACTTTATAAACTTCTTAAAATGACATCTAAGAAAGAGTGTGATGCACAATAGCAAAAATGGGACAACAGTAACTGAGATTGGGGTCTCTGATGACCTCATGGCTGTGGCATGTCTGGTGCCTGGGAGTGTTCCTGTGCAGGAGCACAAGATGACTAATTGCTGTGGCAGTACTCTCTCTGGGTAGGCTCTGTACAGGAGTCCTATCAGCTCTGACATTGATCTCAGGCACAGAGCTCTTGGGCAGGAAGGAATTCTTTTGCTAGATAACCAGTGTTTCATCAGCTTCCTTTTCTGGTTCCTGCCTGCCTTACAGTAATTTTGGACAGTGGACTTTCTTGATAGCTACTCAGAGCTCCTAACATTGCACTTTGCAGCTATGAAAAGTTACATAGATGTCCTAGTCTCTGTAAATTTCCTGAAAACAAGAATAATGTTTACATAATCTTTAACCTGATAGTAAAACATATATAAAGATTGCTGACATAATTCTAGATCTGCATTTCCATCAGAATACAGAGCTCCATCTGATCCCAGCTTAATCTTCAAAATCTTTGTTTTGTGAAGAGCCCCGCCTTACCTGAGATAAGGCTCTGCCTCATACTCTGCTGCATGTTCGAATGGCTCCAAAGTAAGCCAGACTTTAACTCATTTAAAGTTGTGTTCAAAAGTTTGATGTTTGTTATAAAGATCATTGTGATCTCAAACAAGGGATATAATGAATAACTCAGCTAAAGTTCAGGATAGCTATTGCACAAACTGAAAGTTTTACTGTTGGTGTTTCCATTTTGTATTTTTCCTTGTAAACTCTAACTGTTGCCTGCTTAATTTTTTGCAGAAGTACTGCTTCAAAAGCAAACACCGTGAATTAATTTGAAAGAGTAAGCCATCACCTATAGGACAGATAACATAGATTGAAATTAAAGTCCAATACTCTTACTTTATGACTGGTGAGACTAACTTGCTAGATATTTAAGATCAAACTTAGAAACTGAGATTAAATACAGAGGCCAAGAAAAGCCAGTATTTGGCTCTTGCCCTGAGAGTCAGTCTGAATCCAGGGAACAAGAGAACTTCTCTAAGGAGTTTTGCAACTCTGGGCCACACAACCTCCTGATCAGGGAGATTTATGAGACCACTGGAGGATGAAAAGTCAATCAGTGCACCTGCTGCAGAGGAAGGTCATTGGAAAAGGGAGACATCCCTGATGCTTCCAAGGGAAGACATCTCATCGAGGAGACCCTGCCTAACAGATGGCACTAAGGGAGCTAAGACACTGCTCTTAAGTTCCCTACGAGTGACCCCTATGGGAACTCAGCTGACTCTAAACAGACAGGAACACGTCAATTTGACCAGTTTGGTCTTAAACGCAAAACCGTTAAAACCAAAATATAGTCATTCTTGGGCATTTAAAAGAAATAATAGTTAAATGCAACCTAAGATATATACTTGTGTTAACCCCCCTAGAATAAATCAAGACTGGAAGCTACAAGAGAGAGATTGTTAGGCAGATGTACTTGCTAACTATCTAGAGAAAACTGCCAGAATCAGGAGTTTTTAGTCAGTTTAAGGCCTACGGATCCTCCTAAACTACATAGGTAGGCTTAAATTGCTTGCTAGTATGAATATTTAGCCCTAAGTCACAGAAATATAGAGATCTCTATTAAACACAGGTTATACCAACAAGAGGACTTGGTTATGCAGTCACTGCCAACCAAAAGCTAGAACAGCAACCCCAGAAGGCAGTACAGGAATCTGCTGCCCCCCTGACATCCCTGCAAAGATGAATAATATTTATTGATCAAGTTTCCTTGAAGAACCATCGAGCACTGGATCTGACAACAGACAAAGGGGGAACATGACTCTTCCTAACAGAAGAATGTTATTTGTGCATCAATGAAACCAGTCTAATGGAAAACAACATCAAAACTCTCAGACTTCTAAATGAAGGCTGAAGGAAGAAGAAACCAATGACCCCTGGGCAGGATGGCTGAACTCCACTCTTGTCACCTGGCTGACCCCCACCCTTACTCCACTATGTGATAAGATTTCTGCTAATGATTGCACCCTGTCTTCTCAGGTTTGCTCAGAACTGCATGAGTGAGGTTGCCAGGGTGATATACAAGCAGATGCTCCTACACTCTCATAGCCTCCTCCCCGCGACTGACCTAGAACCCGAACCTTTCTTTCCCCACGATGCCCCCTAACATGCAGATGAACTCCGGCACCCAATATCACCAAAAAGGTCAGGATGTTAGGTCAGAATTTGGGCAACTATATGAGGGAGAGTCGAGCAACTGAGGCTAAGGGCAGCACGCCACACAGCGACCAATCAAACGCCAGGAAAAATCCACTGACCCTTACCTCCACCTGTCACTCAGCAGGACACCTGCCCATTCTGGCCTATAAAGACCCTGGGCAGACAGAGCCATGTGCGATTTTCTCCACCTCCCTACCCTGACCTGTACCCCAGGAGGCTGTGAATTTTGCCCAAGAACCAAATTCCAATAAAGCTTACTTCTGTTACTTTCTGTCCAATATTATTTGGCCACAAGCCATGCCCCCAAGCTTACTAGTGCCTACAGAGTCCTTCTTGCACAGTCCTTCTTGCACCTCTCAATGTACTTAACTAAACAAATGCCTGGAACGTCATCTGTACTCAACTTGAAATCGTGAATATAGAAGCCTTGGCAAGGTCATAGGAAGAGTTGCATGTGGAGTTGGATATTCTCCTGTGCACAGCTCCCACTTTAGGGGTGGGATTCACATGCACTTGGATAGTGCCTGCTTATTCCTGGGAGAGACCAAGAAAATACATCTCATGGGTTGAGGAAATACTCATGAGGAAGGACAATAATCAGTAGAGTTCAAGTCCAGAGACAAAATGACATCATGAGCCAGCAGCCTCAGGGGAAGGATAGGCATAGCTGGCAAACAAGATGGTCCCAGTGATGCAAAACTAGTCACATGCACTCTTATCTAGTTTGGTCTCCTCACTCTTGGAAATTCAATTGCTCAGAGATTAGGGTAACAATGCAACAATTAATTTAATGCGCATTCATGAGAATTCAATCTCTGAGCTCCTGGAAATAGTAAATACGCCCTTGATCCTGTCTCTCATAGCTCAGCTCTGCCAGGAATCAGTGCCTTAAACTGGACCTTGAAAAACACTCCAACCTGTGTCACCTCCTGCCCTTCATCAGAGCTGAGCTGACCCTCATCATCCAGGGAAGGAAGAGCAGGAGCTCACCACCCCTGGGGCTGCTGGTGTGGGAGCAGGTAGGAGGCAGCACAGTGCTCACAGGATGAGCCTTGTTGGCCCAGTGGGGACACTGCAGTGAGGAGGGCCCCTCACATACAGCAGCCTGTGCAGTCCACTCCTGTGTCTCTCCATCTTCTCTCCCTCTCAGCTCCTTCCCAACTTACTTCTCTTTCCTAGAACCCTAGCTCTAAGGATGTCTTGCCTTCCTGACGGAATTGATCATCTCTCAAACGATTCCTGCAGTCATCTCCACCACTTTTCTGGAGCCACTAGAGGTGACTTTGTTCTCCTGTATCAAAAGAAGCTTTTCTTTTATGCATAAAATTCTCCTTTATTCCCCCAAGGTGCCTTCTTTTGTATCTTGTGTAGTTAACACAACACCTTCCATACATCCTCTGACATCAAGTTATTGAATGGTTTTTGTATTCGTTTCCATATCTAAAAACTAAGGATGATAATAGGGTCTACTTCATAGGAATCATATTGGGGTGAAATTGATGTCAATCAGGCATGAGAAAATGATAATACCTCTATCAGGTAGTAGGCCTATCCTGTTCATTTTTGCCATTGCACTATTATGACACATTTGTTGACATCCTATAAAAACAGCCTAGATGATAAAATGAATGAAGGTATATAAAATATAACACAAGGGCAAGCACACGAGGACCTCAAGTAATTATATATACTAAAACTCTCCCTCATTGAGCGTTAGTAAGATTCCAGTCCCAGTTCTAGGAGTTGTAAATGTGATAAATATTTGTAATTTTGGAGATCTATTTTCTAATAAATTCATCTGCATGTAGAAATGCAACTTTTTTACTCCTTCTGCCAACTCTTTTATTTTTTGAATAAGTAAGATGTGTAGAAATGTTAGAGAATACTGAGATTTCTCTGTTAGAGCAGAAAATGGTAATTCAGAACAAGAGAGAAGGAATATTTGTCAAAGAACTGAATGTGCTATCCACCCTGATGCCACCTAATGCCCTGAGGCCTCTGCTTTTTACACAATGGCTTCGTATGAACAGCCTCAGTAAAACCACACTCAGTTAAAATAGGTTAGCAGCTACCAGTCTGTCATCGGCAGCCAGTCCACCCACCAACAACAATGGTATCTTGCCTTTTCTCTGTTTGTTACTGTGCATGATGGTTGTACATAGTGGGATTTATTGGTACATCACTGTACATGCACACGATATCACAATAGATTTTGGCCAATATCATTCCCCAATAGACACCTTGTCCTTTTCCATACTCAGGTCTCTGGTATCTTTTTATTCATCTATTGCATTGCTTTGAACCTCCAGAGCACTGACAGAAAAATTAGCAACAACACACTCAGTTTTCTTCTTTACTGAAAGGAGAATTCTGCTTCTGTTCATCCCCCAGGTTTCAGTCAGAGCTTTTTTGGTGGTAATTTTGTAATTTATTGGCTTGTTTCCTTGGTTGTTGATTTATTATCCTCCATATACGTTAGACAGTTCCCAGAAATAAGTTCTTCTTTAGAAGTGTAAGAAATACAATCTTGCAAGTTCGAGCCTTTCCTTACCTCTATGTTCATTTCTCCCATTCCTAGTTCTAGACATTTCAATTTGTCTTTTGTCTTTTGGGAGGGTTTTATTAGTGTATTGCACTTTTCATAGTATTGGGGTCATTTTGACATGATCACTCATACATGGAATTTTATTTGCTGCACCTGAGGCCCTGGTTCTTCCTCCACCTGTGTCTTTAGTTCATTTCATTCCAAGTGTAACTTTTTCTACTTGTGGCAGCTATAGAATTAGTTCCGGAGTTTATTTTTGAATTCCAGGATCTTTCTCCTTCTTAGTTCATCTGCAAGAATGAAATGGAAGTAGAAATAAAATTCTGATATAAATAATGGTAGGTGACTTTCTCTACTTTAAGGACATGAGAAAGATAGACAATTTTTTAAAATATGAATATTGCAGCCTGAGGAAGGGTCAGTTTTAGTCAATCATGTATATGAAGATGACAGAAGCAATACCTAAATTTTTAAGAACTAACAAGTCATCTGCAGATTATCATAAGAAAAGAAAATATAAACTTAAAATTCACCTTACCTGTCTTCCTCATAAAGAAAAGTAGGGAAGCAAGCATTCACAATGGGCAAGATTGAAGAGCCATTTCCCCATGATGGAATATTTTCATGTGATTTTTTAAATGCACATAAGACCCATGCTTACATTTAGAGACTAGTATTTCTATATTTAGAAATTACATGATTCCTGAATCTATATAATTAAATGGTAATTATAATGGTATAGAAACAAGAATAATAATACCAGAGGCTTTTGCTATTTGTAGCAGAAGCACACATTTCCAAAGGATAAGGCATGTAGAAATAACAGAAAAGAAGCACAGTAAAACAGAGAACCTTATCATGACAGGTCAACCTGCCTGGAACTAGAAGATGCTCATTCGATGTGCATGAGGCAGAACACAGCAGAGCACCTGGGGATTGAGGAGCGCTGAGGGTGCAGGCAAGTCCTAGAGCCCTGGTTCCCAAACAGGTGTGTGCATCTGAATCCTGCCAGGGCTACGTAAGAGAGGACTGCTTCACACCTAGAATGTGAGGTTCTCGTGGTCAGGTGGGCATGAAAATGCACATTTAGCAGGATTCCAGGTGAATGCCCAGGTGGCTACTCCTGGGAACACCATTTGAAAACCACTGACCTAGAGCCAGGTCTTGATTTGTTTCTCTGTTTGGGAGGTAAAAATGATAATTAAAACACATCAGCAAAGAAACTCAAAGATAAGACAAAATAAATAATCTTGTGTTCCATAGGCTTCTATAAATGACATTGATGCAGGCTGGGGAATCCCTATTTGGAATGATTTCTATTATTTCTTTTCTTTTCTTTTTTTTTTTTTCATGGTACCACACACATTTTCAGGCCATGGGTGGTTAACCATGTGTCTACGTGCCCAGGTCCATTTTCATTTTTTATTTTTAGACAGGTTCTCTCTAGGTTGCTGAGGCTGGTTCTCAACATGCAGTGCTGCCTCAGCCTCCCAAGCCTCTGACTGAAGTGAATTTTGAGTTCCTTCTCTCCCTCCTTCTGGGAAAACACACTAGCAACATAGAAAGAGGAAACCAAACAGGAGCTGGAAACTTCATCCTCCTGGGATTCTCAGATGACCCTGACCTGCAGTCCCTCCTCTTTGGCCTGCTTCTCTCCATGTACCTGGTTACTGTGCTGGGGAACCTGCTCATCATCCTGGCCACCATCTCAGACTCCCACCTGCACAAGCCCATGTACTTCTTCTCTCCAACCAATGTGGCTGACATTGGTTTCACCTCCACCACCATCCCCAAGGCTCTGAGGAACATCCAGACACAGAGCAGAATTATCACCTTTGCAGGCTGCATCTCACAGATTTGCTTTTTCTTTGTGTTTGCATGCCAGGACAATTTGTGTAGGTGATGTACCCTAATGGCAGCTGCACTCTCGTGGCAACCTCTTCCTCATACTTGGCATTGCCTGACCCACCAAAAGCTTACCTGGACTTCTTTGTACTGCCACTCTCCCCTGGAAACTAAAAAAATGTGTTCTCACCCAGCAACTCCCTGATTGGCCTGCTCATCTCCACCCCCTACTGTCAGGGATTGGTTAGCAGCAGTTCCGTGAACGTGATCAGCTCGTGCTTGCCCTATCATCCTATGGGACTCTCTCCCTCGTGAATTCCCCGGTGCCTTGCTGACCTTCAAGCTGATTGGTACCCACCTAGCCCCCACCCTACATAAAATCTGTGTAACTTCCTCAATAAACAAGTCCCTGTTGTGCTTTGTTAAGCCCTCATTAAGGCAGCCCCTTGGCTGCCTGAAGTAAACTTGTTTGACTGGGAGACATGGGACAGAATTGAACAACTTCTTCATAAGGCACGAGTTAATACGGGAGATATCCCCCCCTCTCGGGGCCTTCCCCACTATCACAGCCCTTAAAAGCTGTTTCCAACCACGTCCTACCCACAACCCAGATAAAGATAGGGGCTCTCCAAAGGCGCTGACTCTCCAAAGGACCATTCTGAGGTCCTCCCATGCAAGGGTCAAAAGAAACTATCACAAGAGACAGAAACAGGCCCCCTTCTTGATCACTTTGATGCAGCCCCATGGCCACCTAGGGAGGAAACACCCATGTCCTTAAAGTGGTTCTTCCCTGAGTCCACTCCCTCTTCTCACCCTTTCCAGGCTTCTTCAGACCCTCCTCCACATTATCCAGATACAAAACTTATCTTGAGCACAGGGCCACTCCCTGCCCCTGCCTGTGACGCATGTCACCTCTTTCCGGTGGATGCTAACCCAGGAGGTAATATGCCTGCTATCTGGTACCCATGGGAGGCTCAAGTTTAAAAGAACTGAAGAAAGCCATTGCTGAGGATGGCCCAAATTCACCCTGGGCAGAAAGTATCCTTCAAGGTCTTGCCCACGAAAATTGCATCACACAGGACTGGAGAAACCTGACTAAGGCTGTTCTTCCAGTTCCAATGTGTATTAAGTGGTGCACCTTTTTCAATGACGAGTGTCATACTCAGGCAGAAAGAAAACAAGCCGCTAATCCACCTATCCCTATCACCTTTGGAATGCTCTCAGGGTCTAATGATCAATTCTCTATGGGCCTAGTGCAGGCAGCTATACCCGCTCCTTATCAGGAACAGGTACCCGCTTTAGACTTGGCGGCCTGGGGACAACTTGAGGAGGGCCCCTTAGAGCCCCCAATCTCGGGTATCACACAATAGTCCTCTGAGAATTTAGCCACATTTATAGACACAGTGGAAAAAAGCTTACAGAGAAAGTTCCTTCCAGGCCCACTGAGAGATCAATTTGTGAAGATGTTAGTATGGGAAGGCATGACCATAAACTGGCCTGGGCAGGCTTAAAGGATAGGTCTATGGGACGATGGATCATTGCCACTAAGGATGTTGGCACCATGTCTCATCAATCTCAAACCATGACATCAATGCTAGGGACATCCTAGGAAGATAATATGGCCACTCTCATCTGTGCACTCCAACAGGCATTCCCTGGGAGGGGAAAAACCTGCTTTAAGTGTGGACAAGACGGTCATTTCAAAAAGGAGTGTCCTCAAAGAAAAAGGGGAATTACACCCCCCCCAGGAGATTCTTCTTCTCGGCCACCACGCACTCCTTGCCCCAAATGTAAAATGGGGTTCCATTGGGCCAAGGCAAATCCAAAACGGACATTAAGGAGAAACCTTTAAACTCCCTGCTGGTCTGCCCCCAACCCTGTTAAATAAGGGGAGACCCTTGGTTAGGATTCACTGGATATTACCCTGGTGCCAGGGGTCCAGCCAAAGATGACTATTACTATAGGAGGAAAGAACTTTAAATGCCTCATTGACACTGGAGCTGACAAAACAGTTCTGAGGAGGGAGGAAAACCCCGCCCACTCGAGGTTTCTGCCTGGGCCGCCTTTATTGGGAGTCAGTGGGCTAACAGTCTTTTCAGAAGGCCTATTGGTTCCCATGGAAGGACCCCGATGGCAATGGAGGGGAAGTTCGCCCTCTAGTGGCCTCAGGATTAACTGCTAATCTTCTCAGTCAGGATATAGTAGGTGAGGCAGAGGCCTATGTCACCACAGATCACAAAGCCTTTTATGAGGATTTATTGGAAGAAGAAGAATACCAACAGCATGTTAAGGAAGGGAGGGCCTATCACCCCAACTACAGAGATGACCCCTCCTTGGAGGCCATAAGGAGAGGGGAACCAAGACCTTCTGTCTGACCGTAACCCCCAAACCTAAGGGTCACTGCTCACCCGGAGCCCCTTACAATTAAACGTCTTTCGGGCTCCCCTTTATGGGTAGAGCAGTGGCCACTTCGCCAATGCTGAACCCCTTCATCTATAGTCTGAGGAATAAGGACATGAAGAGTGCTCTGAGGAGGTTCTCTGAGAAACAACACAAGCATCCACTGTTCTGAGATTAAGAAGCTGCCATTGATTGCAGAGTGTGAAGTCTCAGAGCACATAATTGCAAGTTTGTTCAGATCATGGAAGTAGGACTTGTGCCCTCTATTTATTTCCTCAAGTTTCCATTTCTTTGATTTCAACTCCTCTATAAAAGATGAGCACTCAACTTGTGAAGCTTTCTGCTCTTTGACATCTGAACAGTGTTCACCTTGGTCTCTTTCACACTTTCTCAATGTCATTTTCAATCGTGGATTAGAAATCTTGGAAATTCCCATTTATCTTATTGGACAACTTGCATTTTTTTAAAGAATAACTTCTTCTCAAATACCAGAACATACACGATAATTTTTTCTTTTCTTTTCTTTCTTTTTCATTTGGTTACTCAAAAGCAGTCATATGTTGAAATCCTCCTTGGAAGAAAGCTCACTTGACAACCAAGCCTCGTGTGTCATTTTGCACTAGAGGGAATCCCAGGACCACAGTTTTGCCCTGTGGTTGCCTCGTGCCTCTGGCTTCAGCCTCTCAACGGCTCTTCCTGGTGATGTGGACTTTAACAGACCAGCGTGAGTCAAGACCCAGCACAGCTTCTTTCTCATGTCAGAGTTCTGTTTCCTCACTCAGCTTGGTGTCCATGGTGTGAACACCAGAGTGACCGGGTTGGTGCAGACCTCACCAACTCACAGAGCGTTGATTCAGCGGTGGAGTCGGGCATCAGAAGGCTCACTTTCTGGATAGAAAGCAGCTCCCATTATAGGGGAGGTCTGGGTCTCTATAGATTACATGCTGGGAGATGACTGAACCACTGAAGACTTCGTCAGAACAGATCAGTTTGGGCACTCAGGAAACAGTTTGTGAGAGTTTGAAATTTGCATTCACTGGACAAGGATGGAGGGTCCAGGGTTCAGCATTCCGTGCTTATCTCCTTCCCTCCAGGGTCTATTTTACTGTCACTGGAGAACTATGTACTTGGGGAAGGATCAATATTTTGACTGCCTCCCCAAGAATGTCATTTTTAGGTTTGATGGACATCTTCTTCACAAGGATTGTCTTGTCACTGGGAAGGGATGTATTGGGAAAGGACCAATGTTCTCAATATTTCACCTTCTTCCTCCCTCTTCCCAGGCTGCTGTATTTGGGGTTGTCATTTCCATACCGTTTGCATGGTCTCTGTCACAATCATATCAGATATTTATCAGATATATATTTAGGAAATACAGATCTCCAAGTCATGTCTCTATGGAAAGACAAATTTGAAATGATAGGAAGATCAATTTGCCTCAACATCAAAGAGGACCTTAAATAGGAAAAGATGAACTTTATATTGTATTACTACCCAAGACATGTCTTTTTCATACTGGAAATACAATTACTGTGGAGTGGAAGATTGGATCCCATGTGCAAGTGAGTTTCCTCTTCAAAGATTGATTGGCATTGTTTGGAGGCATTATTGAGCTATCTGTTTCTGCCTGAAAATTTCCTGCACTTTCTAGAAAAATGAATCCTTATGTGTTCTGAATGAAGTCACTTATGGTTTGGCTATGAGGTATCCCCCCAAGAGTTCAGTATTAGGCAATTCAGGAATGTCAGATATGAAAGGATTAGATGAGGAAAGCTGTCACATCTTCAGTGTATTAATCCACTCAATGGATTAATCATTTGAATGGATTACTTGGTGATAACTATAGAAAGGGGAGGGTGACTGGAGGAAGCAGATCATGGTTGGGGGGAGGCCCTTGGGATTCTTTCTTGTCCCTGGTTCCTTTTTCTCTCTCCATCCTTGCCATGAGCTGAGCACCTTTCCTCCTCCATGTCTTTCTGTCCTGTTTGGCATCATTTCAAGTCCAGAGCAATGGTATCAGCCAATCATGGACTGAACCCCTGAACCATGATCCCAAAATAAACTCTTGTCATGGAAATCGTCCTTGTCAGGGATTTTGGTAACAATGATGAACATCTGACTGACAAACCTACCTTCTGTAAATGCTGTCATAACAGTAGAGGGGTATTGAACAGGCAAAATTAATATTATCCATTCTATGTCTCCTTCATGTGCAGGGATCATTTCAGTCTTCATGTTCAATGGATGACTCACAGGAGTGCTTGAGTTCCTGCCCAGTCATGCAATTTCAGATCACAAACATGCATGTTCTTTTTCCTGGAAAATAATCAACTTTTATCATTTTAAAATAGATTTGTATTGAATAAAATTGAATAAGAGAGTAATTGTGAATGGTGTCTTTAAATATCAGAGCAAATTCCAAAACAAACATTAGTAGATTATTCTAATTGCATTCAATTCCCTTCCTTTCATTTACCATAAGGGTTAACTATTGCTGTGTAATAAATGGGTTTAATATAATATCTTACCATCAAATAGAAGTGCCTGGTGATGAGTTATTCTGAGCTCACTGGTCCCCTTTTGAATCTGTGGAGAGTTGTGTGTCCCCTTGGTCCCTCTGCCAGTCTGGGCTGGACTTTCTGGGAACTCAGAGCTGAATGTTGGCTGATCTAGGGTGACATGATAGGAACTGGCTTCTCTTCCAGATATATTTTCCTCTAACTGTCTGGCCTGGATTTGTCAGCAGCCAAGGCAGATTTCCAACACAGAGCAGCTGAAATGCCCTTGAAAGTCCCTTTGGATTCACCAACATCCTCATCATATTTTATTGCCAAAGCAAATTAAAGACCCTAAACTCATCTTGGTCATCTTAAGTCTTGGAGGACGACTTCTTCCAAATCCATCCTCAGGAGCTGATCATCGTAGAGAAGAGGATATAAATTAAAATAGGGTCATCCCTCCATGTCCATGGGGAACTGGCTCTAGGACCTTCAGAGATACACAAATCTGCCTCTGTACCAGGAAATAGGCTGAGAGCAAAATGTACTGTATGAGCATGGCTGGGTGCCAAGAAGAGTTTAAGAAACAGGAGGCAGCCCTGATTGAATACATACAGGAAATGTGGCCTGCATTCATGATGGAATAATATTTGGCCATTAAAAAGGAATGAAATCTTGTCATATGATAGTCATTATATGGAATGGTCATTTGCACATATGGATTTATGGATCTGCATATGTCATTTGTGATCCTTGTGCAAATGTTTTGAGTATATGACTAGTTACAAATATTCTCAAATATCTGTATTTAGTTATAGAGGATACTTGGTTACAAGTAACAGAGAGCCGAACCAGTTACTGAAACAAATTCTGTATTTATTTATATATCACAGGTTTCAACCTAGGAACTCAAGGCTACTCTCGCAACATTTGGATGTAATTGAGGAATTAGTCTTCTGGTGTTTTTCTGCAACATCATCACCAATGTGTATTTCTAATCTTATGGTCACAGAATAGCTGATATACCACCAGATATCAAATCTGTATTCCAGCCAGGAAGACTGGGAGAAGAGTCAAGGATGAAGTGTAAAGGGAGTCGCAGGGAGTTCTTTGCAAAATACAAACCAACAAAAGAAACCTCTCAGATGAAGTATAAAACACAGATGGGAAAAGTGCTATATCAAGAGCTAAATGAAATTTCACAAAGTGAATATCCTCCAAGCAGCTTGAACTCACAAAAAAAATAGAATCTAACAGCCACACAGAAGCCTCTGTGGTATCAATACCAGGTGCTACTTCTGCCCCTGTGGTAACAACTCTCTGGAATCATAAGAGCACAGATTACCTGTTGACCAAAATAAACTTCTTATAAACAGAATTGTGCCCCTTTGTGCTGCCTTATTCTGCTCAATATTGTCTGATATGCATTTTGTCCATTGGGATGATGTGATGTGTGTTTTCCATAAAACTCCACCTAACAGACTTCAGCTTACAGCTCTTTGGCCACAACTGGGGCATGAGAGATGGTGGGTAGAATAATGCCTGAAGCAATGTCCACAGTCCACTTTCCAGAACTCTGAATATGTTATTCAGGAGTAGAAGAGATTAGGCTTCTGACAAGTGACCACAGAGAGGGATATTATCCCAGGATATCTGAGGAAGTCAAAGTCACCACAAAGGTACTTACATGTGGAAAAGAAAAATAGAAGAGTCAATGTTGGTGTAATGCAATTTGAGGAAGACTCACCTGCCACAGTTGGCCTTAAAGAGGGTGGAGGTGGCCAAGAGCCAAGGAATGAGGGCAGCCTCCAGGAGCAGAGAAAGGATTCTGCCTCACAAACACTTGAAGAAACATCCCTGCAGACTCCTCAATATATATCCCAATTAAAAATATACTAGATTTTTAAACTTAAGTAATGAAAGGTTTTACATTTTTATCCTTTGAAAATTCCACTGATTGGTCCAAAGGTAGTAAGGAGTAGAGAGAAACATTAATTATCTTCATTTATCAGTACATCCTCCATACATATATTGAAATATTACACTGTGCACCGTGAATAAGATTTTACATGTCAATTATACGTTTTTCTGAAATTGATTAAGAAAATGGAATTGTTGACTATCCTGATTTGATCATTCCACACTGTACACTTGAATTGAACTATTACACCATACCCCATAAATTTGTACAATTAAGAAAATAATTTTTAAAATACAATGTTTTAAAATGTGCATGTCAAAATCATTGATTAAAAAATTTAAAATCTTTAAAAAACTAGGGGAAAATACATGATATCTTGTATAATGTGGAAATCTACCTCATTATTATAATCATTTACCTATATTTACTGTAAAACATCAGTCATAAACCTCAAATATGGACAATAAAATATATCTTAACAATGAAATAAATTTAAATTAAAAGAAATCTAAAGAAGCAAAATACACTTATACAAATTATTTCAAAACAATTAGAGTTTAAAAGCCAAGAAAAAATTGATTTGATCCTTGAACCACATGAACCACTGACTTAAAAGTAAATACAAAAGGCTCAGAAATATGAAAGGGTGTTGATTCATGAATACACAGAACAATCACCTTAAAATAATCAGGGAACTTCAAGTGCCTTACGTTGGTGTTAGATTTCTTCCTAAGACTGCTCACCCTGAAACAGAACCTTCCCCGTTGGGGAGAATCCCAGAAGCAGGAGTTTCTATCAGAAGCTTCTGTTTTGTTCCACCTTTAATTTTATATCAGCAAAGCTTCTCTAGAGCCAACTAAACCTCAGGACTGGAAGCCTGGCCTGGTCCACACAGACTGGGCAGGGGCCTCTTCATCCCCTCTGTGACCTGGGATGTGGCCTCTTCCTTCCCTCTGTGACCTCAAGCTCGTTGCCTAGTGACCATAAGCTCTTACTTCCTTGTGAAGCAAGGACCACAAACATCCAGACACAGGGTGTATAACATGGTCCAACAAACTGGCAAATGCCAAGTATAGTTTCTAAATCTTCATTTAATTTTTACTGTCATGTGCATGTGCATGTGAACAGGGGTCAGTGTGATACTTTAGCCCATGCACACTGTGTCCAGTGAACAAAACAGCATAAGGAACCTTTCCCTCTCCATGTCATTTCTTGTGTTCCCAGGTTTGAGCTCCTCACTTCTAGATCCTCAGAAAACACAGGACAACACGTTGTGCTCTGCAGCCCCTCCTCCCCCACTCAGCTGGAACTCCAGGACTTCTTCTTTCTACTGAACTGTGTTCTGGTACCCATTTTCCAGCTTCCCTCCCTCCCTCCTCCTACTGCCTCCATGCCAGTCACTGGGGTCACTATTCTGTATTCAGACTGAGGCTCCTTCGCTCCCACATAGGACAGAGCACTTGTGGGGTTTGCTCTCTGGCTTCTTTCATGTGGCAACGTGTCCCATCACCTTTATTTTGTAATGAATGAGAGGATTTCATTCTTCCTGAAGGCTGAAGAGTACTCATTATGGACACACTGCATCTCCCTTTTCCATGTCTCTGCCATGCGAAGCTAGGCTGGTTCCCTGCCTTGACTGCTGTGCTACTGCCCAGGGAAAGTGGGGATGAGCAGGTGCCTCCTTTGATTGCTGGTTTCATTCCCTCTGTGTTGTCTGTCTTATCAAGATCTACCTCCATGAGTCTGGAGTATTTTTCTGTCTCAAAGCCTCTTAGGAAATCTACCTATGGGTATGTTACTGGCCCAGTTCTCTCCTCTCTCTTCAACCATCCCCTGAATTTCCTTCTATTCAACAAGATTTCACAGGGAACAAACTCCTTACTAGGAACTGTACTAGACATCACAGTTGCAAGCACAGAGGAGCTACACTTCTGAAATTCAAGGAACTGATACTGCGTATGAGTAGTAAAATTCAGTAAGTTCAGTGTGACTGAAAGGAAAGGGAATCATACAAAGGCAGGGAATCTTCCATTTGGTCTCATTTGCATCACCAAAGAGCACATCTCTGCAAGTGAGTGTCCAGGGCAAAAAGAAACACAGAGGGTCACTTCTGAGAATGTGTATTAAAGGTAAAAGATGTTGTTACTTCAACATGAAAAACAAACCATTATTGTAGATAACTGGGAAAATGCCAGGCTGTATTCATCAAACTTGGGACTTTATGAACAGCACCAAGGACAGGAAAGACCCTGAAGGAAGACCCAAGGAGAGAGCTGCTTTAGATCTTGTAAAAGCAGAAGACATCAAAGGGCTGATGAAGACGGCCAGGCTCTCTGGTCCTCAGTGTCATTCATGCTGCTACTGAGCAAAGTCCTGTGATGGCCTTCACTGAGGTGTCCCATGCCCTTGGCCCCTTCATCTTCCTGCTCTTCAGACTGTGGACCATGGGGCTCCATATGTGAGTGATCTGCACCAAGGTCACTCAAGGTTATCCTAGACACTAGATGTCTATAGAACTGAGGTAGACCTCAAGGCCAGTGATCAGGTGTCAATCTTAAGTGTCCCTCAAAGTCACTGGGGTAAAGGCAGTTCCCCCACTTGGTGCTATTGGAAGGTGGTGAAAATGCTAAGAGGGGCTCCAGTGGGAAGTTTTCCTTCACTGGGGGATCACACATGAAAGGGGTGCGAACCCATGTCTCCTCCTCTTTATTTTTCATTTCCTGGCCATGAGCTGAGCAGCTTTACTCTGCCACATGCTTGCCACCCCCATCATGTGCTCACTGCCACAGGGCCAGTCCCTCAGATTTGAACATTGCAAACCATGAGCCAAAATAAAACTTCTCTCCTTATAAATCTCAGGTATTCTGTTATAGTAACAGAACACTGACTAACAGAGTCAGTGCATGAAGCAAGGACACCAACAAGTGAAAGGTTGTGTACTTGCCCCTGGCAGATTTAATTCTGAGTGGATGAAAGAAGTCCAAAAAAATGAAGAGGATTTCAGTAAGAGAGAAAGACCTAGAATGGCAGAAACTAAATACACTGCTATGTTATTGATGAGGTGACAGAACTCTGGCAAGATCACAGAACAGTGTGGGCTTCCCATGGTTGTGCAGAAGAGAGGCAGTAGAAGATGTTCACTTAAGAAAAAGTCACGTTACAATCAAATGTTCATCTGTACTGTCTCCCTTAGTGTGTACATAGCAGAGAGAGCAAGAACAACGAAAGATCAGGTGCCAGCAATTCTTACCATCCCAAATCTGCTTATTTCAATATCCAACATTTTCACACCAATCTGCAAAGCAAATGTCGCCACAGTCTGCTGCACACGTTAGATCTGGATTGGTATAAAGCCACAGCACATTATCAGCAAACTGTGTTCTCTTTCATCTACCTGATCTTATGAGGGTCACTCTAAACACAGGCTAGACCATGGCAGCTATGATTGCGTGGGAGAAAGTGAAAAGCAACCATGAGTTGTGGAGGAAAATTAAAAGGCATCGAAATTTTAACTGTGAGCAAATGGCGTGCTCAGACAACACTCATTTTTCCATTTATAATTTTCATCAACTTTTATTTGGAGAAAATTGTAGATTGACATGTTCTTGTTAAGAAATGAGGCCAAAAGATCCAAGAACACTTTAGTCAGCTTCCACAAAAGACTGAGCAAAATATCACATCCGGGTATTTACAATAATGACAAGGAAATGAAATTGCACAGCAAAGAGAAGCATCCACACCCATGTTTCTGCAGCTTCATTCAAAACAGCTAAGTATGGAGTCAATCTAAGTGTTCATCACCAGATGATTGGAGGAGAAAAATGTGTCACATACACAACGTGGAACATCATTCAGCTGCATGGAAGGATGATATCCTGTCACTGTGGCAAATGTGGATGGAGCCAGAGGACATTGTGCTGAGTGAATAAGGCAGATGCAGAAAGGCAAGTGCTGTGTGGTCTCTCTCATATGAGGAAGTTAAAAAATAAAACAAAATGCCAACCTGAATGTAGATGTTGGTATGGGGTTGGAGAGAGTGAATTATGGGGCTGGATTTGATGAGTGTACACTGGAGGCATGTGTGGAAATACCAGGCTGAACCTCATGAAGGTTTACAAATAATACATGTTTATCAATGGAAAATGCAGAACGGTTCCCATCAGTCAAGGATTCCGAGTTTTGCCCCATTATAGCCACATTCACCTCCCTCCCTGTCCAGTGACTGTCCACTCATGACCATTAATGTAGTCAGCATTTATTTATTGCTGACATTTCAAAAAATTTGTCAAGCACATAAAATTGTGCACCTGGGGAAAATGGTGGAGTCAATACCTGTGAGGACAAGTTTGTCCTTGACTATGTTCAGTACTGTGGACACCACACTGAAATAGAAAGAGGATCCAAAAGATGAGGATATATCCTGATGACTAGCTAACACCCTGGTATGTTTAAGGTTACCTTGTAAAGAATGTAATTTATGGGAGTGATACAGCAAGGAAAAAACACTTGAAAACTTATTGTCAGCCAGGCATGGTGCTGCATACCTGCTATCCCAGTGACTCAGGATGCTGAGGCATAAAGATTGCAAGTTTAAGGTCAGCCTCAGCACCCAGCTAGGCTCTAAGCCACTTAGCAAGACCACATCTCAGACAGAAAACAGGACTCTGGATGGGTAAATATCCCTCAGTTAAATCTGTGGTACCAAATTTTTTTCTCCGATTTTCCCCCACAATAAAATTATAAAAATGACCTTGCTTTTTAGATACATTACACAAGTGAATAAATATTATGACAATTTTCAGTGAAATAAACAATTACTTAGCATGATATATATCATTTGAGCTTAAATTATTTCTAGAAATATATCTTATGTGATAAATGAGAATTTGCAAGTCTTCCTTCTCCAAAGATGGGAATGATTTGGGGAAAGTTGAAGAAGGACAAATGGAGAGGATTGGATTTCAAAGAGATCAGAAAGCATCATAAAGTGAATTACGCAGTGGCATGGCATGCAGAGGTCGAAATCAAAGGAACAGAAACTCACAAATAAAGTAGGAGGAGCAAGTTCTGCTTCCACTTTCTGAAAAGAACCCAGTTTCTGGCTCAGAGGCTCTGAGTCCTGCAATCATGGGTTTTTCTCCAGTTTCGGTCAATTGACATTTAATCTTTCTCTTTCAAAGACTCTCCTCAGTGCGCTCTTCAGGTCCTGATTCCTCAGACTGTAGATGAAAGGGTTCAGCATGGGGGTGACCACAGTGTACATCACAGAGGCTGTTGAAGTTGAACGTGAGTTTTGGGTCACTGCAGAACTGAGGTACACACCTAGGCTCATGCAATAAAATAAGGAGACCACAGAGAGGTGAGAAGCACAGGTGGAGAAGGCTTTGTACTTCCCCTGAGCTGATGAGATTGCACGGATGGAGGAAACGATCTTGGAATAAGAGTAAAGAATGCCAGTGAGGGGGCCACCACCCAGCAAGATGGCAGCAACATAGATCACCACCTCATTGAGAAAGGTGTCAGAGCAGGCAAGTTGCACCACCTGGTTGAGCTCACAGAAGAAGTGGGGGATATCCAAGTCCATGCAGAAGGACAGGCACAACACCATTAAGCTTTGCAACAACGCATATAAAACACTCACAACCCAGGACACCAGAATTAGCAATCCACAAAGATGGCGCTTCATGATGACCAAGTAGTGCAGTGGGCAACAGATGGCCACGTACCTGTGATAGGCCATCACAGTCAACAGAAGAATGTCCAACTCTATAAGGAGTACAAAGAAATGAATCTGGGTGATGCTGCCTGCATTTGTGATGGCCTTGCTCTGTGTCTGGATGTTCAGCAGCATCTTTTGGACGGTGGTGGAGGTGAAGCAGATGTCCACAAAGGACAGGTTGGAGAGGAAGAAGTACATGGGCATGTGCAGGTGGGAATCTGAGATGGTGGCCAGGATGAGCAGGTTCCCCAGCACAGTGACCAGGTACATAGAGAGGAAAAGTCCAAAGATGAGGGGCTGCAGTTTTGCGTCCTCGGCAAATCCCAGAAGGAGGAATTCTGAAAGCTCTGTGTCGTTAATTTGTTTCATGTGGTTGGTGTGACGATGAGAGAGAGAGAGAAGGAGAGAGGGAAGATGCATTTCTACTGTTTAATTTCTATTTTCTCTCATTTTTATTCACAGTATAGTCGTCATTTTTATATTCATCTGAAGCTGGTCACCTGTCAAGGCATCACCTCCACTTTTAAAACAAGTTTCTTCCCACCTCTCAGCATTTCCTCAGGAGATCATATACTCTAGAATTATACTGAGAAATCTCTAGTGTACTTAAAGAAAAAAATTTACAATGTCCTGGGAATAATCTAGAAAATATGTGAACAGTGCAAAAAAAACCAATGTCCCTACAATCTAAAGATGGAGAAAATTATGAGCAAATTTTGAAAATTATATAACATGCCAGATAAGGAGATGATTGCAAAAGAAAGAAAATAAGGTAAAATAGAAGAGAATAGATGGAAGTGTTTTTCTAAAACTGGACTTTGGCAAAAAGAAAAGAAGTTGACAAATCAGATTTGAACAAAAAAAACAAAAAAAAGTCTGCAGGAAGACAGAGCTAGTGCCACAGGCTGTCAGGGAAGAGTGTCTGGCAGGAGGCAAAGACCATGCCAAGGCCCTGAGGAAGGTGCCCATTTCAGACGTCCAAGGCCAGCGAGGAAGCCAGTGTGGCAACAGGAAAGAGTAAGAGGGAAAGGGACGGCTCAGAGGTGAGAGCAGAGCAGTGACCAGAGGCTGGGAAGGGAGCGGGGAGGGAGGACAGGGGTGGGCTAGTGGACAGTAAAAGCAACAGAGAGGACATGAAGTCTGAGTGTTCCACAGCACAGCAGGGGACTTGTTTCCCTTATGTTTCATTTATTTCAAAATAGTTAGAAAACAGGAGTGTGAGTTTTCCTGTCCCTCCCAATGACAAATGCTGAAAGACATGAATGGGATAATTACACCAATATTGTCATTAAACATTGGCACATGTAGCAAAATGTCACACAGTCCACCACGAGTAGATGCAATTGTTATGTGTGAATTAAACATAGAAATTGATTTAAAAAGGTGATTCTCCTTGCAATGTCTTCTGTAGGACAGCTTCCTTGGTGGTGTACGTCACAAGGTGTGATTACTCCTGGTGAGAGCAGCTGTGAGTGTGGCTCCTCAGATCTCAGAGCTGACAGCAGCATGCCGAGTTCACAGTGTCAGCCCCAGTGTTGTGTTTGTTAGCACTGCACGAACATAGAAAGGCACTCTGAAACTCCTTTGATTTAGTTGTAAAATGTTGCACTAATGTCACACAGTGCATAAGGACCTGGTAGGAGGCAAATGAGGAAACGTGTAGAAAATCTAATTTAACTTACAATAGGGGAAGAGTGTAGACGGATGTGGACTGAAGACAATGAAAACTGTTCTGTGCAGATGCAAAGTCTATGAATCCATGAGAGACATCTGCTGGCTGGGCTCATCACAGCCTGTTCACAAGAGCCAAGATGTGGAAACCACCAGGATGTCCATCATGGGATGCAAAGGGAAAGAAAATATGTTCGTCAATTGGAGGTCAGATACAGAACACTACAGAATCATATTTAGCTAAGAAACAATGAATCCTGCTATTTGCAGCTGTGTACATGGAAACAGAGCGTGCTATCATTCATGTGTGGAAGCTAAAATCCTGGCCTTACACAGGAAGACAGTGGAATCGTGGTCACTGGAGACTGGATGTGTAGGAGGGAGGGGACAGAAGAAGGGCAGACAATAGCTCCCAAACTCTGAGAGCCAGGAGGAGCCAGCTCTGGGATCTGCAGCACAGTAGGGGAACTGTGGCCACAGCAACCTTCCACACACTTCACAGTAACTACAAGAGCCTGAAGATTCTCAGCATGTAGGAGTGACTAATGCTGGAGGAGAAGCAATGCTGACCACCCTGCCTTGCTCATTTCACCCTGCATGCATCTTCCAAAGTATTCTACTGTACCATGGAAATAGGTACAGCATGAGTTCAAAACTGTGCTGAATAAGAGCATCATATTCCTGTGACTATAAACTCCTGTGATGAGCTGTAAAGTCACTGGTATGTTGAAGTTTAGATCATAACATAGACCAGATGAGGCAACATTGCAGGCAGCAATAAGGAACAGAACATTGAAGAATTGTGGTCCCAGGTCTTCCTCTACAAGAGAACTACACAAACCCCATCTGCAAGTGCAGTTTATTCCACATGATGGATATAACTTCTCTGTGACAATGACAGGAATCTCCATACTGCCTGTGATCTGAGATCTGTAAGAACATGAGGACAGTAGAAAATGAGAGAAAGACATTGGCTAACAGAACTGACACCTTATTAATGAGGTTGTTTTAATTCAGCAAAGATGTTGAAATGAAAGACATCAACTCTAGAGGATAAGAATGGGAAGAGCCCATTCTACATCAGGATCTGATTAAAGAACTGTAATTTCTGGCTCTGTGGCTTAGTTCCCTTGACCAGAGGCACTTCATGAAATCTGTCTCCTCTAGAGCTTCCCACAGAAGAATCTCTTCAGATCCCCAGTTATGTCCTTAATCCTCAGACTGTAGATGAAGGGGTTCAGCATGGGAGTGACCATGCTGTACATCACTGAGGCTGTTGCACTGGAGTGTGCAGCAGATGAGCTAAAGAACACTCCTAGGCAAGTACAATAGAATAAGGAGATGATGGAGAGGTGAGACGCACAGGTGGAGAAGGTTTTGTATTTACCCTGAGCTGATGAGATCGTATGGATGGAGGACACTATCTTGGAGTAGGAGTAATGGATGCCAGCGAGGGGCCACAGAACAGCAATCCTGCTGCAGAATACATACATCACCATGTCATTAGGAAAAGTGGCAGAACAAGCAAGCAGGACCACCTGATTGAGTTCACAGAAAAAGTGGGGCAGTTCCAAATGGGTGCAGAAGGACGTCCACTGTGCAACAGGGAATTTAGGGCACTTGTGATCCAGGATGCCAGTACCACCAACACACAGAGTCAACACTTCATGATAACCTTGTAGTACAGAGGGTGATAGGTAGCTACAAATCAATCATAGGTCATCACAATTAGAAGGAAATCGTCCAAAACGGCAAAGATTGTTATAAAGTAAATCTGAATGATGCATCCCTCCATGTATCATTTAAAATACAGTTGTATCAAATAAACTTGAATAAAAGAGTAGTTGTGAATGTTGTCTTTAACCAGCAGAGCAATTCCAAACCAGAAAGTAGCAGATTATTCTAATTGCTTTCACTTCCCTTCCTTTCACTTATTGTAAGGGTTAACTATTGCTGCATAACAAGAACTTGTAAAAGCAAATGAGTTTACTATAATATCTTACAATCTAGTAGGAGTGCACAGTGATGAATAATTCTGAGCTCACCAGTCTCCTTATGAACCTGTAGACAGTTGTACACACCCTGAGACCCTCTGCCAATCTCCGCTGGGCTTTCTGGTGCACTGGGGACACAGTTGATAGTTGACTAATCTAGGGTGGTTTGACTGGAACTGACTTCTCTTCCAGATATCTTCTCCTCCAGCTGTCTGCCTAGGATTTGTCAGCAGTTGAGGCAGGATTCCAAAGTGTAATGGGCCAATTAATTAACTAGCATAGCCATCCCCTCAAACAGGTTATTTTTTTGTTGGGAACATGTAAACTGTTTTCAGGTCCTTTCTTCTGTCTCATATGTGAATTTTTTACAAAGTCTATTGGAATGTGTAAGAATGGCTACCAGAGCCTGGGAAAGGGCGGGTGGGGAGAAGCAGGTAGGTGGAGGTTGGAGAACTGGTACATAAAAACAGTTAGAAGAAATGAATAAGTTCTGTAAAATTCTCCAGCACAGGAGGTGAAATGTTCATAGCAACACATTACATATTTTATGAATAACTAGGAAAGAAGAGGTCAAGGTCTCCAAACCAAAGGATTAAGGAGTAGATGGAGACATAATTCATGTTCATTTAATCAGTACTTACTGTGTACACATATTGAAATCTTACACTGTATTCATAACTACATACAATTATTATTTGTTAATTATATATTTTTCTAAAATACATGAATTAACTTATGCTATACCTCATAAACGTGTAAAATGAAAAAAATAATATTTAAAATAAAATATTTTAAAATGTGTATGTCAAAACATTGATAAGAAAATCTGAAAGGTAGGGGAAAACATATGCCGTATATTGTGGAAATTTGCTTCATTATTGTGATCGTTTAACTCCCTCTATTTACCCGTTGCATCGACCTCAAATATGGTTAATGAAATATACATTAAAAATATTATGCTAAGCGAATTAAGCCAAACCAAAAAAACCAAAGGCCAAATATTTTCTCTGATATGTGAATGCTAATTCACATAAGGGAGGGGGTAATGGAAGAATAGTTACTTTATATTATGTAGAGGGCATGAAGGGAGGGGAATGGGTATGTGATTAGAAGAGGTAGTAGAGTGAAACAGATATTATACCTCATGTACATACGTGTCTGCATGACCAGTGTGATCCTACGATATGTACAATCAGAAGAATGAGAAGTTACACTCCACTTATATATGATTGATCAGAATGATTTATAAATGCATTCTACTGTCATGCACAACTAATTAGAACAAATGAAAAAATCAAAAAATAAATTAAATATAAATTAAAGAAAATCCAAACTAGTAAAAGAGACATATGTGAATTATTTCAAAACCATTAGAATTTTAAAGCAGCAGAAAAAATGATCAAAGTGCCTGGACCAGTGACCTAAAAGAATAAATACAAACATCTTAGAACATGAAAATGTGCTCAATTTCATGAATGCACAGAGAAAATCACATTAAAATAAACAAGGAATCTTCGAATGCCTTGCCTTGGTGTCTGCTTTCTTCCTAAGACTGCTCACCCAGAGACAGAGCGTCTCTGTGTTGGGGAGAATCCCAGAAGCAGGAGTTCGTGTCAGAGCTTCTGTTTCCCTTGACCTTGAATTTCACACCAGCAAAGCTTCCCTAGAGCCAACTGCACCTCAGGTCTGGGAGCGTGGCCAGGTCCCTGCACCCCTGTCAGGGTCCTATCATCATCCCCTCAGTGACATCAAGCTTGTTGCCTCATGACCATAAGCTCCACCTCCTTGTGAAGCAGTGACCAGGGAAATCAAAACAGTGTGTATAACATGGTCCAACACAGAGGCAAAGGCTGAGTACAGTTTTTAAATCTCAATTTACTTTTCACTGATATGAGGGTGTGCATGTCGACGGGAGTCAGGGTTTTACTTCAGCACATGCACAGTGTTCAGTGAATGGAACAGCATAAGGAACCTGTCCCTCTCCAGGTCATTTCTTTATGTTTCCAGGTTTGAGCTCCTCACTTCTAGAACCTCATAAAACACAGCACAAGATGTGTGCTCTGCAGACCCCACCTCATCCCCCCTCAGCAATGAAAGGTCAGAGCCAACATTTATTATGGTCCCAAATCTGCTTATTTCAAAATCCAACATTTTCACACCAGTCTGCAAAGCAAACTTCACCACGTTCTGCTGCACACGTCATGTCTGGATTGACATAAAGACACAGCACATTGTCAGCAAACCGTGTTCTCTCTCATCTACCTGCTCTCATAAGGGTCACTCTAAACACAGGATGGACCATGGCAGCTACAATTGCGAGGGAGAAAGTGAAAAGCAATCATGAGTCCAAGAGGAAAGCGGTAACACATCAGAATTTGAACTGCAAATCAATGACTTGCTCAGACAACATTCACTTCTTATTGATAATTTTTAATTCAACTTTTTGCTTGAGGAAAACTGTAGATTGATATGTTTCAGTTAACAAATGAGGCCAACAGATCCAAGAATGCTTTAGTCAGCTTCCATAAAATACTGAGCAAAATATCACAGCTGGGTATTTACAGTGATCACAAGGAAATGAAATCAAAGAGCAAAGAGAAGAATCTGTGCCCATGTTTCTGCAGCTTCATTCAAAACAGCTGAGCTGTGGAGTCAACCTAAGTGCCCATCACCAGATGATTGCAGGAGAAAAATCTGTCACACACACAACACGAAACATCATTCAGCCACATGGAAGGATGAAATCCTGTCATTGTTACAATGTGGATGGAGCCTGAGGACATTGTGCTGAGTGAATAAGGAAGATACAGAAAGGCAAGTGCTGTGTGGTCTCTCTCATTCAAGGAAGTTAAAAAAAACAAAATGCCAATCTGAATGTAGAATAGAGATTATTACAAGATGTTGGAAGATGTTGGAGAGGGGGAGGAGGGGTCTGGATCTGATGAGTGTACACTGTAGGTATGTGTGGAAATATCAGCTGAACCTCATTAAGGTTTCCAGTGAGCATACGCACATCAAAGTAAAATACAGAATGGTTCCCATCTCTCAGGGATCCCGAGTGCTGCCCATTTACAGCCACGTCCACCTCCTTCCCTGCCCAGTGCCTGGCCCCTCAGAACCATTACCCTGTTCAACATTTATATATTGCCATCATTTCAAACATGTTATGGAGCACACAAAAATGTGCACCTGGGAAAATGGTGGAGTAGATGCCTGTGGGACCCGTTTTGCCCATGACTCTGGTAGGCACTGTGGACACCATGCTGGAATAGAAACAGGAGCAAAAAGATGAGGATAAAACACAATGACCATCCATATCCTGAAGGTCATCTAGGTTGGTTCCATAGTTTAGCTACTGTGAATTGAGCTTCTATTAACATTGATGTGGATGCATCAGTGTAGTGTGCTGATTTTAAGTCCTTTGTGTAAAAACTGAGGAGTGGGATAGTTGGGTCAAATGGTGAGTCCATTCCAATATTTCTGAGAAATCTCCATACTGCTTTCCATTATGGTTGCACCATTTTGCAGTCCCACCTGCAATGTATGAGTCAACCTTTTATCCCTCACCCTCGCCAACATTGTTGTTTCTATTCTTGGTAATTACCAGTCTGACTGGAGTGAGATGAAATCTTAGAATAGTTTTGATTTGGATTTCTCTAATTGCTAAAGACGTTGAACATTTTTTCATATATCTGTTGGTCAATTATATTTCTTCTTCTGTGAAGTGTCTGTTCAGTTTCATGGGCCAATTCATTCATTGGGTTATTTTGTTTTTTGGTGTTAAGTTTTTTGAGTTCTTTATATTCCTTGAGATTAACACTCTATTTGAGGTGTAGGTATCAGCGTGAGGTGTAGTATCAGCATGCTGCAGTGATGTAGCCATATCAATGTTTATAGCAGCTCAACTTAATAGCTAAACGATGGAACCAACCTAGGTGCCCTTCACAATATCAAATAAAATGGAATATTACTCAGGTTTAAAGTAGAATGAAATTATGGCATTTTCTGCTAAATGGATGGAGTTGGAGAATATCATGCTAAGCAAAATAAGCCGAACCAAAATAGAAAAGGCTGAATATTTTCTCTGATATGTGAATGCTAATTCACAATAAGGAGGCAGGACTAGGGAAAAATAGAGCTACTTTATATTAGGTAGACGGGAGTGAAAGGAGGAGAAGAGGTATGGGAAGAAAGGATAGAAGACTGAAACAGACATTATTTCCTCATGTACATATATGGTTGCATGACTGATGTGATTCTACAATGTGTACAATGAGAAAACTGAGAAATTACACTCCATTTATGTATAATTTCTCAAAATATATAAATTCATTCTATTGCCATGTACAACTAATTAGAATCAATAATTTTTTTAAAGAAAGTGTAATAAAGTGAATGATGCTGTGGAAATGTATGTAGAGGTTGAAATCAAAGAAATGGAAACTCAGGAATAAGGTAGAAGAAGTAAGTTTTGCTTCTGTTTTCTGTAAAAGAATCCCAGATTATGGGTCTGGGGTTTTGAGCCCTGCAATCATGGACACTTCTTTATTTTGACACTTTTATCATTCTCTCTCAAAGTGTCTTCTCAGCGTGCTCTTGATGTCCTTATTCCTCAGACTGTAGATGAAGTGGTTCAGCATGGGGGTGACCACACTGTACATAGCCAAGGCTGTTGCAGTACAGCGTGAGTTTTGGGTCAGAGCAGAACTGAGGTACACACCTAGGCTCATGCAATAAAATAAGGAGACCACAGAGAGGTGAGACTCACAGGTGGAGAAGGCTTTGTACCTCTCCCAAGCTGATAAGATTGCATGGATTGAGGACACTATCTTGGAGGAAGAATAAAGGATGCCAGTGAGGGGGCGACCAGCCAGGAATACTGCAGCAAAATACATCATCACCTCATTGAGAAAGGTGTCCAAACAGGCAAGGTGGAACAGATGATTCAGTTCACAGAAAAAGTGGGTATTTCCAGGTCTTTGCAGAAGGACAGCTGTAACACCATTAAGCTTTGCAACAGTGCACATAAGACAGTTATGAATCAAGACACCAGAATTGGCAATCCAGAGAGTCTGTGGTTCATGATGACCATATAGTGCAAGGGGTGACACATGGACCCAAACCTGTCATAGGTCATCACAGAAAGAAGAGAGTTGTACAACCTTGCAAAGAGTACAAAAAAACTGCATCTGGGTGATGCAGCCTGCATAGGTAATGGCCTTGCTCTGTGTCTGGATGTTCACCAGCATCTTTGGGACAGTGGTGGAGGTGAAGCAGATGTCCACAAAGGACAGGATGGAAAGGAAGAAGTACATGGGCGTGTGCAGGTGGGAGTCTGAGATGGTGGCCAGGATGATGAGCAGATTCTCCAGCACAGTGACCAGGTACATGGAGAGGAAGAGTCCAAAGATGAAGGGCTGCTGTTCTGGGCCCTCTGAAAGTCCCAGAAGAAGGGATTCTAAAGCTGAGTATCATTCCCTGGTTCCATACACATATGACCCCCAGAAACAAGAAAAAGAGCATTTTCACATAGACTGTTATTACTTATATCATTAAAATGAAACAATACATATTTTGCTGTAAAGAAATTAATTTTAGTGTTGGGGTGTATTTCAGTGGTGGAGTGTCTGCCTAGCATGCACAAAAAAGTAAAATGAAACCAAGGGAAAGGAAAGAAATAATCTTCTATACAATGTGTATGGATCTTGTCCCCCTAGGAATCCTGTACCACCTCTGAAGACGAATCCCTATTTCAGTCTCAAGGTTTTGCTAGAAACTCATGAATCTCAAGATTCTAAGAAGAAAGTTTTTCATGAACTTGAAAAATAAATATCAAACCCCCTGATGAACATTTTGGTTGTTTCTGTATCTTGACTAATGTGAATTGTACTTCAGTAAACATGGAAGGACAGATATCTCCTCTATATACCCATTTCATTTCTTTAGCTACATATCCAGTAGTAGGATTGCTGGATCTTGTGATAAATCTGTTTTAATATTTGTGGAACCTCCATATCACTTTCCATAAAGACTTCACTAGTCTTCATTCCTTCCAACTCTGGAAAAGGATCCCTTTTTCTCCACATTCTCACTGGCCCTGATTATCTTTGGTCTTTTTGGTAATAGCTCTTCTAACTAGAGTGAAGCGATATTCTACTGTGGTCTTCATTAGCATTTCCCTGATAACTACCAATTTTGAGCATTTTTCATTTGGCTATTGGCCATTTGGTTGGGGTACAGATACGCAGTGGAATAATATTCGATTCTTAATAAAAAGAGGACTCTTGTCATTGGACAACATAGGTGAACCTGGGGGACATTATGTGAAGTGAAATAAGCCAGGCACAGCACACTAAAGCAGCATGGTATCATTCCTATGCAGATTCTGCAAAACATGCTCTAGTAGAAACTCAGCATAGCATGATGTTCACCAGAAGCTGAGAAGCATTCTGGGGCCAAAGGGAAGAGGAGGAGTTTCTCAAGGGGAGCAAGTTACAATTAGAGAAGAGGAATGACATCTGGTGTTGTACTGCACAGTCGGGTATTATAGTTAACAATTATATGTTACATATTTTAAAATAGCTAGAGGGGAGGATTTTGAATGTTTCACCACACAGAAATGATGGATATTATAGGTAATGAAGCTAATTACTGTTATTCAATGATCACACAATTTATACATATATGGAAACATAAAGTTATACCTATAAATTTGTAAGTTCAACTATTCCAGGCACTGTATCAGTAATATGTATAAGGCACAAAACAATAGTTCATCTTACCCAGAAAGAACAGAAGCAAAAATTTTTAAATTGACTAAATAGTGCAATGGGTATTCAGAAGAAAACAAGAGTAGATAGCTTCTTCTACTTTTATAACAATTCATGGAAGATCAGCAAGAAAACTGCCATCTAAACTGAGATCACAAGGAAGACAGGTTAGGAACCACAAGTTGTCCTCAACAGTTCAGTGCTCATTGGGGAAAGGTCAATGCAAAGGTCCTGAGGAATGTGCCTTTTGCAGAAAACCAAGCTTAAAAGAAAGCCCTTGGTGAAGAGAAGGAAGAAGAGTGATGAGAAATGGTGTCAGAGAATGTTGAGGAATGAGGTGACCTCATTGCTCTGAAGGTATAAGGTACAAGGGCCTTCATCCACACCCTGGGCCTCTTGCACTTATATTTGCTGCAAAGACATTTTGTGAATTTCAAAGGATTCCCTCCTTACTACCACCTGAGGGTTAAGTTCCAACCTCTAGCTACTAAAAGTCACACTGAAATATATAAGCTCAAGTACCCTTTCTCTGAGCACTCCACCAGGCACATGCACACACACACTGAAACACACACACACACACAAATAGGAACACACACACACTCATAAATAGATACACACAACAGTCTCGTGGTCTTATTTCTACCACGTTCTCGTGATCTTATTTCTGCCAAGACCTCTCAATCACACTGACAAGGCTATAAGTGCCGACAATCCAAGCTGAGATCATCTTTTCCCTAAAGAATGTGGCCATGGTAACTCGAGATTCCGCTTGATGAACTTTCCATGAACAAATGAACAGAACTCCACTTCAGCCTGGTCCATCTTCCCTGTACTTAAGAAAAAGTAGAAGAAGCTGTCCAGAAACAGAAGGAGAAAGAGAAACAGAGAAGGATATTGGAAGTGGGAAGAACAGGCAAGAGAAGGCCAACGAGGTAGACAGAAAATGAAGAGCTGAGGGTAGAGACAGAGAGAGAGCTGGCTGGAGCTAGGGGAACAGGAC
Source organism: Sciurus carolinensis (assembly GCF_902686445.1). Classification (NCBI taxonomy): domain Eukaryota; kingdom Metazoa; phylum Chordata; class Mammalia; order Rodentia; family Sciuridae; genus Sciurus; species Sciurus carolinensis. The sequence goes on from NC_062229.1 coordinate 16,803,350, forward strand.
CTAGCAGGACCAGGTGCTGCCTGGACCTCAGGGTCATAGGACCTAGCAGGCCCAGGCGCTGGCTGGACCTCAGGGCAACAGGACCTAGCAGGCCCAGGCGCTGGCTGGACATCAGGGAAACAGGACCTAGCAGGCCCAGGCGCCTGCTGGACCTCAGGGGAACAGTACCTAGCAGACCCAGGTGCTGGCTGGAGCTGATTGGAACAGGACCTAGCAGGCCCAGGTGCTGGCTGGACCTCAGGGGAACAGGACCTAGCAGGCCCAGGCACTGGTTGCTTCTCCAGGAAGGAAGCCTTCCTTGGTTCCAGTAGCTTTCCAAACACACTTTCACTCCCTGGGTGTGCAGGAAACACCCATAAAACAGCAAAAACAAATTTGGCCAAGACCAAAGTAGTGACCTTGCTTTATTTAAGCTACTTGTTAAATGTTTTCATTGGTGCATTGAAGTGATACATAACATTGCAGTCATTTTGACACAGTCACACAGCCATGGAAAGTAAATTGATCCACTTGGGTCTCCAGTACTTCCTCTTTCCCTCCTCTCCTCCCTCCCATTCTTCTCCTTCCTGATGTCAAGGCAGCTGAGAGATCATACATGTTGAAAGAAAAAAATCACCGAGGGTTAAAAATCAACAATTCACAACATAAGATATCTAAATCCCATGCTGCAAAGCTGAGAATTTTAATATGAAATAGCAGATCTGCATTCCCTGTTTCTGCTCCACTTCACCTGACTTATTGGCTTTTACCTGGTTTGGTAGCACATAAGTCAGGCTTCTTTCTCACTGTTTTACAATTCACACAGAATATTTGTGCCTCTTTATTGATTATATAGGTGATAATTCAATATAAGTATGTGATATGCAATGATCAAATCAGGGCAATTAGCACTTCTATCTCCTTAAACACTTACCTTACCTTTGATTCATTATTTGTGTATGTGCAATCAATTCAAGGTTCTTCTTGTGTTTGGGTTTTTAAACTTTTTATAAGTTGCATTTTGTTGGACACGTGATAATTGTGTCGGTTTATGGGGTATATTGTGATGCTTTTATATAAAAATGCATTGTGTAATGATCAAATCAGGTGACTAACAATTAAATGTAAAACTAAATTGTTGGAGACTTGGAAGTAAAATATCAGGGAGTAGAATACAAAGTCATTATTGCACCTTATCTAAAGATAAATAAATGAATATACTTATGGAGGAGAAAGGTGATCTTTAGTGAAAGGCGAGAAGGAGTGCCTTCCAACTGTTGGCCAAGGTGACATGGCTTTTAGAAATTCACTTACACCCAACTGTGGAGAATCAAAGGCACCATGTGACACAGCAGAGACATGAAAAGTGAGTTGGAAACATGTGAAAAAGTTGACGTGTCAGCACAAGAAGTGCAGAAGAGCATTCACTAGTGTTTAGTTTGAAGTGAGGATGCACAAGTGAAGAAATGCCATGTTGTTGAGTCATGTCTTTCAGAATGAGAAGCCCTGGCAGGAACCCAATAGCAAACACTGATATACAACATAAAAATCTAAACTTTCAGACATTCCCTACAAATACATCTCCACATATGTACTGTGCACACTTACAAAAAGTCCTAAGTCTGGATCTTTCTCACTCACCAATAGGAAAAATGCTGAAATATGCTCCATTATAATTTTATTTAAATGAGCTCCCTCCAGTGCAGGTCCCTTGGTAGTTCATACTGGATTTATCCATTCCCCTTCATTGCAAAGGTCCTCACTTACATTTTACTTTGACTTGAACCACTTCATGCCTCCCATTCCTCTTCTCATTGAACTCTGTTACCATTACTTCATGGTCAACAATGACCCTGTGCTGCTGATTTCTTGGTAACTTCTTTTATTTACTATTTTATACAGTCACTAATAAACTAGCAAACAGACACCACCATCTCTGGGCTGTACACCAGGCTACTTGGGCTTTCTGGGAACCTTGGGCATAAGCTCCTGGATTCCATTCTCTTTAATCCTCTCCTGCAGTCTACTGGATTCTCAGGATAACCTGGGTGGCATCTGTCACCAGAGGGTCTTCTTGGACATGTGTCAGATTTTCCCTGGATGTAGATGGTGCAGAGTGAGGCTCTGTCCCCAGAAAAGTGAACAAGAATGGGCCCAGGTTTGGTCCACAAGTCATATGGAAAGCTCCTGAAGAACCAAGAATGTCCCAAGGACATGCACTCAGGGAGAGCAGGAGCAACTGTAGTCTATGACTTTCTCTATCTACTCATTAGGTGCATGTCCTTCTTTAACTCCAGCCTCTAAGTACCTGATTTCCCTACAGGACTCTGACCTAGACATGAAACGGGGAGTTTGCATAGATTCCCCTGAGATCAGAGTGAAGTCAGGCGACTCCACCCTTATTGCTACCACTCTATGAGCTCCCCACCTTCCAAAACCTCCTGCCTGCCACAATACCCCTCCTTTGAGTCACATTTTCTTCATATCTAATACTTAGAATGCTGCCATGGCTAGGTAACTTGTGTCTTCAAACTCTGACTCACACTGGGGACACAGTCTCTGTGTCTCCACAACTTTTCAATTTCCCTCTTTAACAGAGGACAGAGCTGTATTTTTTTAAAATGTGAAACCATAAGACTACACCTCCTGTATTCATAGCACTTTGCCAACAATCCCAGAATTTTCATGCCTGTAACAAACAACACATTCTTAGAATGAGGGACCAAATGATGGCGATTAACTTAGGATGTGAGTGCGAGTTTGAAGAGATTAGTAGAGGTCTCTGCAGGCACCAAAACTGGATCTCCCTTCTCATTTCCTGTTCATTCTAATTTGCACTTTTCATATCTCTTCTCTTGAGTTTCAAGAAGAAAGATAGAATTAAACACAATATTGGAGGTACATGTAGAGTCATGTGGGTGGAGGACTCCACTTTTAGGAAAACTATATTACAAATCCATAGGCACACGTGTTGTATTCACATCCTGCACCATGACCACTTTCTGTGGACTCAACAAAGTATTTCCACACATTTCATTGATTCCTTTACTCCTTACAACATTGGTTGAAGTTCTGCTCGTTTCCCCACATTACCTTCAGAAAAAGAGCTCTACTAAGAGCTCTATTAAGAGCTCTATTAATATTAAGAGATTTCTTAATATTAAAGTTTTAATCGAGTCGTATGAATGTCATATCTTTTTAGGGTGCCATGTGATAATTCCATACATGCATACATCAGGTAATGTCCCGATCAGGGTAAGCATATTTACCTCCTCAAGATTCATCAATTCTTCGTGGTGAAAACACTCAAGATTGGTAGAAAAAAGGAAAGAAAAATGGCAGGGAGAGGGGAGGGGATAAGTGGGAGTACTGGGGTCAATATTAGAGAAAATTGTGCTCTATACTTGTATGATCATGTGAAAATGAACCACGATAGTATGAATATTATGCATAATTATAATGCACTAATTTCAAAAAAGATATTTGCTTCCATCTTTTCTGAACTATGCAGACCCTCATGTGTTCTGTGGACACAAAGAGTAGGAGTACTTAGGTACAGAACATCAGAACTCCCGTCTCCTACCTAACTACAACTTAGTATCCTTGGGCCAACCTTCTTTCACTCCTGCTCACTTACCCTTTCCAGCCTCTGGTAACCAACAGTTTACTTTTTGCTCCTGTGAGTTCGACTTCTGCAGATTCTACAGCTGAGTGAGATCCTATTGTATTTTTCCTTCTGTGCCCTGCTTTTCACTTCACACAATGACCTACAGTTCTATCCATAGCACAGCTCAAGGATGCCAATTGTATAGTAATTGCATAACCAAGCACTTAAACCTTAATGAGAACCTTGTTGAATTGCACACCAACGGAATCATGCTGTGCATACTTTTCATTGTTGTGGGATTCTTGTAATTCAACAAATTGAGCACTTGAAATCTGTGTGGGTTGCTGAATATCATTATAATCTAATTAATTAATTAAAAGGAAAAACAGGAAGTGCAGATCTCAGGGTACAATAGAGGGCACCTGAGGTTGGTCACATTTAACAAGGTGGAACTGTTGTTTCTACCAGGGAGGGAAGCAAAGGGTCACATACACATAGAGGAACAGTGGAATTACATGAAGGTAGTTCATTCCTGTAAACTAGGAGGTTAACCTTGATGGAAAAATGAAGTAAGCTGTCCATAAATGATCTCCAGACAGAACAGCACCGCATTCACCCTCCTTGAAAAGAGAACACAGATGCTCACAGCTGAGTACAGACTCATGAGAACACTTCCACTTGATAATAAAATACTCTATTGAAACATTTGACTTTAGAATGACTTTGTACACAGAAATAGCTAATGATAAAATAATCAAGGGGAAAAAACTAAATGAAATTGAAATAATCTGCTCATTTTGATTTTGACATTTGTTCCAATGCTTGATGATAGCATTCATAATTATTCTGTTGTTCAAGTTAATTTCATATAACTGAATTAAAAGGTGACTCCAGCGAGGTTCCAGGTGACCAGGAGATGTGGAAGGACATGCACCTGTGAGTTGGAAAAGTGTTGGCTCTGAATCACATGACTGGGGTGGAGTTCAGGCTCTCTTTTGAGTCACTGAAAGATCATAAAAGTCAAATTGATTCCTGAAGGCAAAGGGGATAATATGGAATGATATTGTTCATTCAAAGCCCCTATAGCAGTTCTGATAAAATTTAGAAGATGGAGGGACAGTTCATTGGGAGCAATAGGAAGAGTCATGTTTACACACAGCACTAGACATATCCAAGGAGCAACAGGGAGATAATTCAATGAAACATCATGACGTCCACCAACCACTCCTGAAACCCAATGCATAAACCCTCCCACACATGCAAAACAACTTTCCCCACTTGAGTAGAAACAGAATATTTAAAGAAAATATTTTTCCATAGCAATACAACTACCCAATTTAAAATTTTGATTGATCATTTTAAGGTCATCCATGATTGGCCTTATGGAGTCAACCGTTTTATTCTAATTTGTCTTTCCCATTAGACTCCACTTAGAAAAATATACTTCACAATTTTTGCCAATAAATATGTTACTCTGTCTCCACTGAACTGAATAAGAAAACAGGATCTTATGAGAGAATAAAATGCAATGATTAGTTACAAAACAAACCAGAGTGTTCAAGTCTACATTACCAGGAAGAACAGGTAAGGTCATGATGTAGAAAATAATGATGGAAATAGTAGCAGAGTGGAGAACTTGTTTAGCCTGCACAAGGACTTGGATTCTATTCCCAGCTTAAAAAAGAAGGAAGAAAGAACGAAAGAAAGAAAGAGAAAGAGAGATGGGGATGGAGGGAAGGGAAAGAAAAAGTGAGAAAAATCATAGTAGCACATGTGAAAAACCAATTTCAGATTTTTGTATGTTGCAACTTTAATTGCCTCAGCTTCCATGTATAGTCTTTTCCTCAGGAATAGTAAAACTCATGACAATTCCTTTAGTAGAACACAGAAAAATATTTGTTATTCAGGAAGAAATTATTATTAAGAAGTCCATGTTATTGCATGACATTGTTGGAAATTTCCCAATACTTCTGACACAAGGGTGGGAATGAGTTTGGGTAAACAGGAAATGACAAAGGAAGATATTTCTTTAAAGACCACAAAGGACAGAAAGCCTGGTCAAGATGGGTACTTTCATTGAATGGGAGAGCTGATTTCAAAAAAACAGAGACTATGGGACCTAAAAGGATGAAGTTTTCATTCTACAATCTCATCAAAGAATTAGTGTCAGACTCAAAGATAGAGTCCCAAAAGCACAGGCAAGTCTACTGAGGTGGATCAACTGATTCTTTCCCAGGTGTGCTCCCAAGGAGTCCCCTAGGAGCCCCCTTGATGTCTTTATAACTCACACTGTAGATGGAGGGGTTCAGCATGGGGGTGTCCAGTGTGGACATCAAAGAGGCAGTTGAACGTGAGTTTTGGGTCACAGCAAAACTAAGGTAAACTCCGAGGACTGTGAAATAAAATAAGGAGATCACGGAGAGGTGAGAAGCACAGGTTGAGAAGGCTTTGTACCTGCCCTGAGCTGATGAGATTTTCCAGATGGAGGACACTATCTTGGAGTAGGATTAAAGGATGCAGGTGAGGGGGCCACCTCCTAGCAGCAGAGCTGTGATATATGTCATCATGTCATTAATAAAGGTATCAGAGCAGGCATGGTGGACCACCTGATTTAGTTCACAGAAAAAGTGAGGGGCTTCCAAGTCTGTGCAGAAGGACAATCGTAATACCATGAAACTATGCAACAAGGAAATCAGGACGCTCATGATCCAGCATGGTAGAACCAACAGTCTGCAGAGCTGGTGGTTCATGATGACCACGTAGTGCAGGGGATGACAGATGGTCACATATCTGTCGTAGGTTATCACGGTCAGCAGAAAGCTATCCAGTCCTGAAAACAGAAATAAGAAGGACATCTGGGTGATGCAGCCTGCATAGGTAATGGCCTTGCTCTGTGTCTGGATATTCAGCAGCATCTTTAGGATGGTGGTGGAGGTGGAGTAGATGTCCACAAAGGACAGGTTGGAGAGGAAGAAGTACATGGGCATATGCAGGTGGGAGTCTGAGATGGTGGCCAGGATGATGAGCATGTTCCCCAGCACAGTGACCAAGTATATGGACAGAATTAGCCCAAAGATAAGGGGCTGTATTCCTGCTTGCTCTGAAAATCCCAGAAGAAATTCTGAAAGTTGTGTTTCATTTTTTGGTTCCATGTGTCTGATATGACTACCAAAATAGAGAACAAGAACAGGACGCAAGAAAGCATTACACACCTGTCACAATGCTACTTATTTTGTCTGTGTGTGTGTACATGCACATGCTGGACATCAAACTCCTGTTAGGCAAGAGCTGTACCTCTGAGCTATGCAGCACCCTCAATCTTCTACAGTAATTAACATCTGCCTTTTGTGCATGAATCTTGTCCCCTTTATGGTACTAATTGTCTTATGTTTGATTAGAAATTTGTGTCTCATGTTCAGCATCTACTCAAAGATCATGTATTCAAGAAGTATTTAAAGTTTTTATTAGTGCATTGTAGTTATACATAATATTAGTGCATTATAGTTATACATAACATTGCGGTTCACTGTGACATAGTCATACATGAATAGAATACAAATTGCTCCAATGCAATTCCCAGCACTTCCTTCTGCCTTCCTTTCTCCCTCCTGGTTGTCTTAACTTAACTGGTCTTCCATCTATTTACTTATAGATTTTAAAATTAGTGCTCTGTAGATATACACGAAGCTCAAATTCACAGTGGTGTATTCATGTACATAGCATTCATGTGATAGCATAATTTGGTCAGCTTTATTCCACCATTCCTCCCTTTTCCCAACCCCCTCCCTCTCCTTCAATCCCCTTCCTCTGCTTCTCTGATCTCTCTTCTATTTTCATGGGATTCTCCCCTATTTCCCCTAGGTGCACCTCTTAAAGCACCTCTCTGAAGACCAACGCTTTAACACTTGGGCATTTGGAGAACATTCAAGATGCAAACTACAACAGGTGCAATAAGAAGATAGAAAGGAGAGAGTGGGAGTTTCAAGATGGCAGACTATAGGGCGGCTGCATTTCATGTTGCTCCAGGACGCAAGATTCAAAAGAGGAGATAGTGAGAGTCTTGGGACCAACTCAAAGCCGCCGGGTGAGTCTCTCCCATTGGGGAGGCATCCCGCATGGGGCGGTAGCCCCAGAACGCAGGGATGTGAAGTAGAGTTGCTCGGTGAGACACCCCTCCCCCCGGTGGAGCGGTAATCAGGGACAACTGGGATCATTGGAGAGGAGGTGGCTCAGCACAGCGCTTGGACTTGGAGCAACCACTGGGGCTCTGGGCGGCGGCCTGAGGAGGAGCTGCGTGGCGAGCTGTTTGGACTCAGAACGATCGCTTCTGAACACCGGGGGAGGGGGGTTGACCGAATGAAGAGGAGAAGCGCATCGGGTCGCTTGGTCTAAGGTGTGACTGCATCAGAGCCACAGGCGGGTGCCAGAGGAGGAGCTACGTGGCGAGTTGTTTGAACTCAGAACAAGCCCTTCTGAACACCGGGAGGTTGCCCAGAGGAAGAGGAGAAGTTCAGCTGGTCGCTTGGTCTAGGAATGACTGCATCAGAGCCACAGGTGGTTGCCAGAGGAGGAGGCAAGTGGTGAGTTGATTGGACTAAAAGTGACCGCTCCGGAACACCGGTGGCCTGCCTGGAGGAGGAGCGAGGTGGGTCACTTGGTCCTGGAGCCACAGCTCCTGAACACCCGGGGGGCTACCCTGAGGAGGAGGAGGAGGAACAGGGCGGGTCACTTGGACTTGGAGTGACTGCCTAGGGCTACGGGCGGTTGGCGGGAGGAGGAGACGCGAACTGAGTTGCTTGAACTCCTAGTGACTACGTCGGAAATCGGGCCGCTGTCTGGAGGAGGAGGTGTGTATCGGGTCTCTGGGTATCGGAGCTATTGTATGGGGCTCCAGGTGGCGGCTCAGAGGAGGGGCTGCATAGCCAGGCGATTAGGTGCAGAGCAGGGTCCCAGGACCTAGGCGGCTTCTTGCTGGAAGAGCCGCACAGAGAAACGCCTAGGGGCGGAGCGAAGTTTCCAGGACTGTGGGCAGATTCTCTGAGGAGAGGCAGCCTAGGGAGACTCGCCTGCGAAGGGTGAGGCTCCCAGGCCCAGGAAGTAGGTCCGGGCCACTGGGAACGTTGCAGAGGAAGACAGCCTAGCCCAGGCGGTAGTTGTAGATTGAGGGGAACCTCTAGGAGGGGAACTGACCAGCGAGACCTCCCCACCGGATGAGTCTTCCCTGCCAGGTGAGGTTTTCCCACAGGGACGGTAAAACCAGAGACACAGGCACAAACAGGCCTTGCCTCAGCCCGCAGCCTAGTTCCCCTTTGGATGACCATTGGTCAACAAGAGGAGGCACCTCTGCCCACTATCAGGGAATATACGCCACCTGAGGTTCACCACCCCTAGAGAGGCAGCGTCTTCGTGAAGCTCCGCATTATCAACTTCCTCCAATACTTCAGGCTACTGAAGGATAAGACGGGATATACTAGCAATCTTCAGGGACATTATAAGTAGATAGAGGAAATATGCAATTTCTTAATGACCCACTGATTCCCGAACAATATGAGAAAACAAGGGAAGAAAATGTCCCAAACAAATCTAGATGTTACATCAATAAAATCCAACAACAGCATGGCAGAAGAAATGACAGAAAGGGAGTTCAGAATGTACATAATTAAAATGATCAGGAACCAAACGATGAGATGAAAGAGCAAATGAAAGCATTGAATGATCACACTAATCGACAGTTAACAGAGCAAATTCAGGAAGCAAAAGATCATTTCAATAAAGAGTTAGAGATATTGAAAAAAAAACAAACAGAAATCCTTGAAATGAAGGAAACAATAAACCAAATTAAGAACTCCATAGAAAGCATAACCAAAAGGATAGAACACCTGGAAGACAGAACTTCAGATATCGAAGACAAAATATTTAACCTCGAAAACAAAGTTGAACAAACATAGAAGATGGTAAGAAATCATGAACAGAATCTGCAAGAACTACGGGATATCATGAAAAGGCCAAATTTGAGAATTATTGGGATTGAGGAAGGCTTAGAGAAACAAACCAAAGGAATGAACAATCTATTCAAAGAAATAATATCAGAAAATTTCCCAAATCTGAAGAATGAAATGGAAAATCAAGTCCAAGAGGCTTATAGGACTCCAAATACACAAAATTACAACAGACCCACACCAAGGCACATTATAATGAAAATACCTAACACACAAAATAAAGACAGAATTTTAAAGGCTGTGAGAGAAAAGAACCAAATTACATTCAGGGGGAAACCAATACGAATATCAGCAGATTTTTCAATCCAGACCCTAAAAGCTAGAAGGGCCTGGAACAACATTTTTCAAGCTCTGAAAGAAAATGGAAGCCAACCAAGAATCTTATACCCAGCAAAACTTACCTTCAAATTTGATGATGAAATAAAATCGTTCCATGATAAACAAAAGCTAAAAGAATTTACAAAAAGAAAGCCAGCATTACAGAATATTCTCAGCAAAATATTTCATGAGGAAGAGATAAAAAACAAAGAAGCAAATCAGAAAAGGGAGGAATTATCCGAAAGGAACTGTCAAATAAAGGAGGAACCAAGATGTGTCAAAAATAAATAAATAAATAAATAAAATGTTAAATATGAACCAAATGACCAGGAATACAAATCATATCTCAATAATAACCCTGAATGTTAATGGCCTGAATTCATCAATCAGAAGACATGGACTGGCAGATTGGATTAAAAAGAAAGATCCAACAATATGTTGCCTGCAAGAGTCTCACCTCATAGAAAGATACCCATAGACTAAAGGTGAAAGGATGGGGAAAAACATACCATGCACATGGACTCAGCAAAAAAGCTTGAGTATCCATCCTCATTTCAGATAATGTGGACTTCAAGCCAATGTTAGTCAGAAGGGATAAAGAAGGACATTTCATACTGCTTAAGAAAAGCATAAAACAGCAAGATATAACAATCATAAACATCTATGCCGCAAACAGTGGCTCATCCATGTATGTTAAACAAATCCATCTCAATTTTAGAAACCAAATAGACCATAACACAATAATACTAGGTGATTTTAACACGCCTCTCTCACCACTGGACAGATCTTCCAAACAAAAATTGAACAAAGAAACCATAGATCTCAATAACACAACCAATAATTTAGACTTAACAGACATTTATAGAATATACCATCCAACCAAGAGCGAATACACTTTCTTCTCAGCAGCACATGGGTCCTTCTCTAAAATAGACCATATATTATGCCACAAAGCTAATGTCAGCAAATACAAGAAGATAGAGACACTACCTTGTATTCTATCAGATCATAATGGATTGAAGTTAGAAATAAATGAAAGAGTAAAAAACAGAAACTACTCCAACACCTGGAGATTAAACAATATGCTATTATATGATGAATGGATAACAGAAGATATTAGGAAGGAAATTAAAAAAATTTTAGAGGTAAACGAGAACAAAGAAACATCATATCAAAATCTCTGGGACACTATGAAAGCAGTACTTAGAGGAAGATTTATTTCATGGAGCGCATTTAATAAAAGAAGTAAAACTCAACAAATAAACGACCTAACACTACAGCTCAAAGCCCTAGAAAAAGAAGGACAGACCAACACCAAAAGTAGTAGAAGACAGGAAATAGTTAAACTCAGAGCTGAAATCAACAAAATTGAAACAAAAGAAACAATTGGAAAAATTGACAAAATAAATAGTTGGTTCTTTGAAAAAATAAACAAAATTGATAAATCTTTAGCCACACTAACAAAGAGAAGACGAGAGAAAACCCAAATCACTAAAATTCGGAATGAACAAGGAAATATCGCAACAGACACGACTGAAATACAAAACATAATTAGAAGCTATTTTGAAAATCTATACTCCAACAAAGTAGAAAATTTCGAAGACAACAACAGGTTTCTAGAGACATATGAATTGCCTAAACTAAACGAGGAGGACATATACAATTTAAATAGACCAATTTCAAGTAATGAAATAGAAGAAGTCATCAAAAGCCTACCAACAAAGAAAAGTCCAGGACCAGATGGTTTCTCAGCCAAGTTCTACAAAACCTTTAAAGAAGAGCTCATTCCAATACTCCTCAAAGTATTCCATGAAATAAAAGAGGAGGGAACCCTCCCAAACTCATTCTATGAAGCCAATATTACCCTGATACCTAAACGAGACGGAGACACATCGAGGAAATAAAATTTCAGACCAATATCCTTAATGAACATTGACGCAAAAATTCTCAACAAAATTTTAGCAAATTGCATACAAAAATATATTAAAAAGATAGTGCACCATGATCAAGTGGGTTTCATCCAGTGATGCAAGGTTGGTTCAACATCAGGAAATCAATAAATGTAATTCACCATATCATAGACTTAAAGTCAAGAATCACATGATTATTTCGATAGATGCAGAAAAAGCATTTGATAAAATACAGCACCCCTTCATGCTCAAAACACTAGAAAAAATAGGGATAGTGGGAACATTCCTTAACATTGTAAAGGCCATCTACGCTAAGCCCATGGCTAATATCATTCTAAATGGTGAAAAACTGAAAGCATTCCCTCTAAAAACTGGAACAAGGCAGGGATGCCCTCTTTCACCACTTCTATTCAATATCGTCCTTGAAACTCTAGCCAGAGCAATTAGACAGACCAAAGAAATTAAAGGGATACGAGTAGGAAAAGAAGAACTCTAACTATCCCTATTTGCTGATGATATGATTATATACTTAGAGGAACCAGGAAATTCCACCAGAAATGTTTTATATCTCATAAGTGAATTCAGTAAAGTAGCGGGATATAAGATCAATGCACATAAATCTAAGGCATTTTTATACATAAGCGATGAATCTTCAGAAAGAGAAATTAGGAAAACTACCCCATTCACAATAGCTTCGAAAAAAATTAAATACTTGGGAATCAATCTCACAAAAGAGGTGAAAGACCTCTACAATGAGAACTACCGAACACTAAAGAAAGAAATTAAAGAAAACGTCAGAAGATGGAAAGATCTCCCATGTTCTTGGATAGGAAGAATTAATATTGTCAAAAAGGTCATACTACCAAAAATTCTATACAGATTCAATGCAATTCCAATTAAAATCCCAATGATGTACGTTACAGAAATTGAGCAAGCAATTATGAAATTCATCTGGAAGAATAAAAAACCCAGAATACCTAAAGCAATCCTTGGCAGAAAGAGTGAAGCAGGGGGTATCGCAATACCAGATCTTCAACTCTACTACAAAGCAATAGTAACAAAAACGGCATGGTATTGGTACCAAAATAGAAAGATGGATCAATGGTACAGAATAGAGGACACGGACACAAACCCAAATAAATACAATTTTCTCATACTAGACAAAGGGGCCAAAAATATGCAATGGAGAAAAGATAGCCTCTTCAACAAATGGTGCTGGGAGAATTGGAAATCCATATGCAACAGAATGAAACTAAACCCATATCTCTCACCATGCACGAAACTAAACTCAAAATGGATTAAGGATCTCGGAATCAGACCAGAGACCTTGCATCTTATAGAAGAAAAAGTAGGTCCAGAGCTTCAACATGTCAGCTTAGGACCACACTTCCTCAACAGAACTCCCATAGCACAAGAAATAAAAGCAAGAATTAATAACTGGGATAGATTCAAACTAAAAAGCTTTCTCTCAGCAAAGGAAACTATCAGCAATGCAAAGAAAGAGCCTACAGAGTGGGAGAAAATCTTTGCCAATCATACTTCATCTAGAGCACTAATCTTCAGAATCTATAAAGAACTCAAAACCTCTACACCAAGAATGCAAATAATCCAATAGACAAATGGGCTAAGGAAATGAATAGACACTTCACAGAAGAAGATCTACAAGCAATCAACAAACATATGGAAAAATGTTCAAGATCTCTAGTAATAAGAGAAATGCAAATCAAAACCACCCTAAGATTCCATCTCACCCCAATTAGAATGGCGATTATCAAGAACAGAAGCAACAACAGGTGTTGGCGAGGATGTGGGGAGAAAGGTACACTCATACATTGCTGGTGGGGCTGCAAATTAGTGCAGCCACTCTGGAAAGCAGTGTGGAGACTCCTTAGACAACTTGGAATGGAACCACCATTTGACCCAGCTATCCCACTCCTTGGCCTATACCCAAAGGACTTAAAATCAGCATATTACAGAGATACAGCCACATCAATGTTCATAGCTGTTCAGTTCACAATAGCCAGATTGTGGAACCAACCTAGATGTCCTTCAATTGATGAATGGATAAAGAAACTGTGGTATATATATACAATGGAATATTACTCAGCCATAAAGAATGATAAAATTATGGCCTTTGCAGGCAAATGGATGAAACTAGAGAATATCATGCTAAGTGAGATAAGCCAATCTCAAAAAAACAAAGGAAGAATGATATCACTAATAAGTGGATGATGACATATAAAGGGGGGTGGGAGGGGTTAGTGTTAGGGTTAGAGTTAGGTTTAGGGAGGGCGGCAAGAATGGAGGTAGGAAGGACTGTATAGAGGGAAAAGAGGGATGGGAGGGGTGGGGGGAAGGGAAAAAATAACAGAATGAATCAAACAACATTACCCTATGTAAATTTATGATTACACAAATGGTATGCCTTTACGCCATGAACAAACAGAGAAACAACATGTATCCCATTTGTTTACAATAATAATAAAAAGAAAGAAAGAAAGGAGAGAGTGGATGGGGACATTATTTTAGTGCATGTTCAGGGAAGACTAGCAGACAAGGCAATATTTGAACAGAGACCTCAAGGAAGACAACATGGGAACCAGGAGGTATCTGGGACTGGGTGCACCTGAGGAGGAACAGTCAAGGCAAAGTCCCCTGTTTCAGTTCCTCAAGAGTAACAAGAAAGTCATTGTGGTGAGCAGAGTGAGCAAGTGAATGAAGAGAAACCGAGTCAGAGGTGGTGAATGAGCCTGGTATGGCAGCCCACACCCATGGAGGCTGAGGCAGGAGGATTGCAAGTCTGAGGCCAGCATGGGCCACTTAGTGGAACCTCCTTAAATGTAAAAGCAGAATGGCTGGGGGCATGCCTCAGTGGTAGAGTGCTTGCCTAACATGTGCAAGACCTGAGTTTATCCCCAGCACTACAGTCAATCAGTCAAGAAGTTCTGGGTGTTCTCAAGAAACTTACTTCAAACAATAAAAAATCTTTACAGTGAGCACTGAGGGCAGAATTAAGCAGGCCCATGTGGTTAAAATGGAAAGAAAGAAAAGATCTAATGAACTCAGGTTATTCCTGAGAGACAAGGAATCATAAATAAACTCCTTAGCTACAGGTACAGTCCAGCTCCTGTTATATCCCCTCAAAACTCAGCAAAAGCAATAAAAAACAAAAATAAATTTACCTGTGATATAAAAGCCTATCTTTTCAGTGTCAAGAGACATGCAGATTGAACACCCCAACAGGGAAAGGAGAAAAGGGTATAAACCAACAGTCCCAAAGAGATAGAGACAAAGAGCTACTGAACTGAAACATTTCATCTGAAACAATGAAAGTGTGTTTTCCTGTGCTGGTCCACATCTGTTGGACCCACTGACTTTCATGTGGTCTGACAGTGGATCAGGAAAGTCCCTCTCTCCCTTTTCTCAGGGGGCATCTTCTTCTTTTTTATTTTAGTTCTGGGGCTCTGATATTTTTATTTATTTTTGATCCCATGGGTATATTCAATCTGATCATCGTCAACATGCAAAGGTTTCCCCAATGTTACTGCATAAAATCCCATCCATGACACCACAACAATCCTGTTTATGCTGAAAACATCCTTCCTATAATTAATCCCTCCGGGCCTTATATCATATATACACATTCTTCATTCTCTTTCTTCACCAACATAGTTCAACATCCAAAGACAGAGAATTCATCGACTTTGTTCATCTTCATATTTTCACAAAAGTGTGAAAACATGTACATTATATAGAAACAAATTTAAAGAAAACTAAAAATTTAGAAGGCAGGGGTTTAAAACCAAGTGAAATTGAGTGGTTTCCAAACAACAGAATGAGAAAGTATATTGATAATGTACTGAAACAAGATACAAAATGGCAGTGATTTAAGTGATTTCAACATGGATTAATAATTGAATATTCAAAGACCTAGACATAAGAGAATACAACTGAGTAGTCCCACACACACACACACACACACACACACACACACACATATATAATGTGAATTATAAAGTTAATCATAATTAAATGATAATGACTTCCAAACAATGTCCAATGTGAACGTGGCTTGTGGAAAGATCTATCAAAACAGACTAAAGTCATAGTGAAAAATCACAGGTTTATGAAAACAAGTTGGAAATATGCACGAAAGGCTATTGATTTCTTCATATCATGCAGTTGCACTTTGTACATTTAAAAAGCAATGAGGTAAGCACAATAAAACCACAGACTTGATCACACAAAATACAAATAGTTTTATAATTCCCCCCAACACATCTACACATACATACAAGAACTAAATAGCAAATGTGATGAAAACTCCAATTCTTATATTTGAAACTATACAACAAAAAATGGGAATTAGAACACTCCAACCCCACTCTACAATCTCAAAGAATTTGCACAATTCACAATAAAAGCTTATTCACACTCAGGATTAAGGATATAAGCTTGCTGATACGCTTCATTTTTACTTTTTCATCTGACTACCTTGCATGAGGGAAGATAATTGCAAAACATATGCCTCATGAGACACTATTGCAAGGTAGGATTTGCCAGCACTGCATTGATCTGGCCTTTTCTTGTGGATATGCAAACATATTTAATTGTACCCCATCTTAAACAAGAAATATCCACAGTTAATACACAACAATTTCAAAAAATATTTGGATATACATTCTACTTTTACAGGAACCATGTTATGCCTACCATTCCCTCCTTTAATTAGGAGGGAATCACTATCCCAATCACTTCAATGTCAGTGATACCCCTGCATTGCTGAGTTCAGCTGTTACTACTATTTTAGCACTGTAAGTAAGCACCCTAAAAATCAAGCAAGCCTTCCCTACTTTCACTACACCCTGCATCAGGTTGAATTGCTCTCAGGGAAACTTTTTCAGCTTTTATTATCTCTGGAACTTCCTGCAACACTGATCAAGTCTTTGGACTCACCTGGATGGCATCTCTGGAAGGAAGGGCTCTGGAAACACAGAATCTCCCCTGGAAGGTTGATGATGGAGACGGTAGCTGTGTTTCAAAACAGGACAGCAGGAAGGAGTGAAGCATCAGTCCCTGAGCCAGACTTAGTTCTCCAAAATGTTTCTGTGGGTAACCTTGACCAGCTGAAGGTCGCACCTGCTGGAGGACAGTCGGGGGAGATATTCATAGCTCCTTAGGTGTATGCCTGGCATGTCCCCCTATTGTTATTCAGTCCCTGAGCACATTCCATCCCTGTGGGACTCTGTTCTGTATACCAAGAATTTTTTTGTTTTGTTTTTTGGGTTTTATTTTGCAGATTATGTGTTCTCAAGAGATCAAGTGAAACCAGGGTCCCTTACTCTTTCTCAAAGAACTGTTGGTTTCCAGAGGTCTGACATTCTCCCAATCCTAGGTTGAGGATTTCTCCAAATTATGAAACTAAAGAGTCTGTCTTCACTGTCTCTTAAGTCATCAAAGCACTGACTCACTTTAAGGACACAGTCTCTGATATCCTCAGAAAATTGGAATCTCCCTCTTCAACAACTGTGTTGTTTTGAATGAGACTGTGGGTATGACCTTCCTTGGCTTCATGGTGCTTTTGACAAAACAATTTAGAGTTTAATGTTTGTAAGACTAAGACAAGTTCCGAGCTGCCATTTAATTCTTCACTTATAAAATGTTTGCTGATTATAAGGGTTATATTCAACTCTTTTATGCACCTGTCCCCAAGATTAATGATCTATAAGGTGTTACTTATTAGACAGAAGCTGTCCCCAAAAGTACACATGTGAAACAATGTAAGAAGTTTTAGAGGTGAAATCAGTGGGGTTTTGACCAAATCAGTGAATTTATCCTCTGGTAGAGATTAACTGGGAGGTGACTATAGGCAGGAGGAGGTCAGTCCTTGGGAGTGTGACTTTGGGATATGTATTTTTTCTTTGTCGAGTGCAGTGCTCTCTCTTTCTCCCTCTCTCTCTCTCTCTCTCTCTCTCTCTCTCTCTCTCTCTCTCTCTCTCTCTCTCTCTCTCTCTCTCTCTCTCTCTTGCCTCCTCATCATCCTGCCCTCCAGATCATCATGCCTGAGCCACTGTCTTCCACCACACTCTCCTGCCATGATGTCCTGCCTCACCTAAGGACCCAGAGAATTGGTTTGACAACTGATAGACTGAGATCTCTGAAACCATGAGCCCCAAAATAAACCTTTGCTCCTAAATGGTTCTTGTCAGGTCTTTTGGTCACAGTGGTGAAAACACTGACTGAAACCTAAGGACTCTCTTATGTAATGTTTATAAAAGTCCATTCGGTTGTCAGTACTATTAGGAACCTGATTCTAAAGTGGCAAAAATGGAACTCAAGGTTTAACTGATCTACCCAGACTTATAACTTGGGTAATGCATGGGTTTTGAGTGGAATCCCATTAGATTTTATAGTCCATATGCAATAGTCCTGTGGTCCTCAACCAGAAAAGATTTTGCCTCAAAACACATTTGGAGTTGTCTTAAAAACTTAAAATGACACATGTAGTGAAGTGTAACCCATACCCAGTGGGTGAGGCTAGGGATGCTGCTCAACACCTGGCAATGCACCAACAGGTCCCATTGGGTGTGCAGAGTGGGGAGTCCCAGCTGGTGGCCAGGATGATGAGCAGGTCCCAGTGCATGTTTCCAGGTACCTGGGCAAAGAGGACCCAACACAGGGGATGTGCTTGTCTGGATCCTCTGAAAATCCCAGAAAGAGCAAGTTTCTCATTCCTACTTGGCTTCCCATTTCCATGAGGCTGCTAGGCTTGCCCAGAAGGAGGAAGAAACACATAATTCAATCCTAGCATGCTTTCCCCACTATAGTATAATTTTCATGCTTCATCCAAGCCCAGGGTGTTGGTGAACTCATTCACTTTAGGTAATCGTCTCTTTGCTGCATGTCGTGAGTACCATCATTATTGAGAAAACTTGTCCCTAGGTCAGTGGTTCTCAAAAATGGTTCCCTGGTACAGCAACATTAGCATCCCCTGGGAATTTAATAGAAACACATATTTTCAAACCTATGGGGAGCTATTGAATCAAGCACTCCAGGAATGGTGCCAGCAATCTGTGCTTTCACAATTCCTCCCAGATTCTGATGCATGCATAGGTTTGAGGATCACCATGTAGTGCTTGCCTGAACTCCAAAGCAACCATACCTTCTGCCACGTCTGATGGTTGCTCTTCACTTCCTACTCAATGTCTGTAAGAATGAGAAATTACTCACTCTAGGAGATGTTTCAGAGGCCTGACTGAAGCCAGATCTCCTGAGGAACAGGACGGAACCTAGCAATTCTTTCATTCTGACTCACTTATGATGGTTTTGCACTGGATGATCTCTAAGTCTGGCCTCTGCAGATGGTATACTTCCATAGTTATCACAGTTAGCATTAGATCATCCCCCATGCAGACTTCAGCCCAGAGATGATCAACTGAGTGTTATCAACCATCAAAATCTGGCAGACACAGAGTTCTGAAGCCTAAGTGGTATTGTGTGCAGGTTTTCGTGTGTGTATATGACTTGCTCCTAAGAATTCCTATGGTCAGTCAGAATGTCACCAAATTGATAGCATAATGTGACTTGGTAAATTTTAAGAGTGAACATGATGTGCCAATGGTGTGCATAGCAGTTAAAACATCATTTTAAATGTAGATAGATAGATAGATAGAGACATAGATATAGATATGTGGAAAACCAGTAAAGTGGAAGGAGAATGTAGGGGAAGGGGAAGTTTTAGGGACTGAAGTGAAGCAATGGATATTCTGTTCTTGGATGATTATGTCAAAATGGACTCCAATGTTATGTTTAAATATAATGTACTAATAAAATCAAAAACTATATCTCTACAACTTTTAAAATAAAATATAGTGAAAGTGCTCTGTCAACATCATATGGAAATAAAATTATCTAATGCTATAAAATAACTCAACTAGGGCTAAGATTTAGTCTTGATAGAGATGAAAATGAGAGAATTTCCAAAGAAGTCTCATCTGAACTGAGGCTCCAAGATCTTCCCTTACTGTGCAGCCTACCTGCCAGTTTCCACATGCACCACGTTGCCCTTCACCCCCACCCAGCAGGCAAGGCAATGATGGCAGAGTATGAGGTGTCAAATACTCTTAGTCCCAATGCTGTTTATTTCTTTATCCAACAGCTTTACACTATGTGAAAAACAGTCTTCATCACAGGATCCTGTACACCCACAGGTCCACATTGTCTAGAATGACAAAGACATGGCATACAAGAAGGATAAGACTTGTTTTTTTAATTCATATGGCTTTATTGTAAGAATATATATTAAGGTGAGTTTTAAGCTCCAGACACATGATAGCATGAGATTGGGGGAAAATATGTGGGTGGAATTAGGAAAGAAATATGAGCTCAAGGAGTTAAAGGAAAGATGTTCAAATTCCTTCTCCTAGAGGAAATCTTGTTTTTGTATTGTTGTTTTTTTCATTTACATTTTTAAACTTTTGCTTAGGGATAATTGCAGATGAGCATGCATATGCAAGAAATGACACAGAGAAACTCACACACACTTTCCTAATTGTAGCATCTCACAAATGTAGAATATTTTAACACAACCATGATATTAACACTAATAACATCAAAATACACAGTGGTTCCATCACCCACAATCCCTAGTATCACCCTTTAACAGGCAAGCTCACTACTCCTTTCCTGGGGCCTGAAACCCAAGAACCAAAATCTATTTATGTTTTTAACATTGTTATCACTTCTAATCTGTTATCTAGAGTATAAAATTTTCTGTGCAGAAACAATGGTGAGCGGACACCTCTGGGGGCCTTTCTAGCCCAGGACTTTGCTCGGTGTCGTGGACAATGAGCTGACATAGAAGCAGGACCCTACATATAAGAGCAATGTCGAAGCTGGGCAGGAGTGGAACATTCTCTAGTTCTATGGCACATTGGGGAGAATGCAACTACTAATAATGCATAGTATTATTATAGTAAGAATTCTTAGGAGAGGATTTGGAATGTACTCACCATAAAGAAATGATTGGTGTTTAAAGGAATGAATATACCAACTCTCCTGAGTGAATCCTTGCCTCATGTATACATGGATCAAAACACATTGCGCTATAGATATACATAAAGGTGAAATTCACTGTGGTGTATTCATACAGAGCACATAGCATAGTTTGGTCAATTCCATATTAAGCTAATTTTTAAATGTCTATACATAAATAGAATGATAATCGGTAGAATTTCCTCCAGGGGAACAGAGGAAGAAAGAGGAAAGCGACAGGGAAAATACTAGGGACCAAAGTAGAGGAAATTATATCCCATGCCTGTAGGATTATACTAAAACGATCCTCAATATTATGTATAACTATAATGCACTAAAAAATATAATGCACAAATATGCAGCTCATAAATATGTAAAGTATTGTGTCAATCAAACATTAAATGAATTATTCTTGTAAAACATAATGACCAGATTTTTGTTTTGGATTTTTTTTTTTAATGTGGTGCTAATGATCCAACCATGGGTCTCACACTTGCAGGGAAAGTTCTCTACCACTGAGCCCCAGCCCAAGCCTGTGACCAGTTCTTAAAAATCACTAGGATGATAAATTCTACATTATCAAGAAGAGGAGTCAATGTCATGATGTTCAAAGGAAGGATAGACGCCAAAGAGAAAAACCGACCTCACATTTACCTTGACTACACATTGCATGAATTCCCTCAGTTGTCAAATCTGCTGTTCTCCCCTGGGCATGGTAAAACTCATGATTATTTTTACAGTAAAATGAAAGAAATATCACTCAATAAAATATGCCATGGAAGAAGTAATTATTCTTAAAATATCCTTGATGGTCTGTGACATAAGTGGTAATTTCCAAACGTTTCTATTACAATATTTGGAATATCTGTGGAGAATCAGACAACTACAAAGCAAAAACCTGGTGCATGTCAGAGCACAAAGCCTAATAAAGAAGTCTGGAAGTTCAGACAGGTGGATATCAAGGGCTGAAGACTACAAGAAGGAAAGAAAAGGAGATCCACCATCCACCATCTCATCAAAGAACCTCAACACTGGCTCCGGGGCTCTGCGGCCTGTAGTCACTGGAACGAGTTTCTGCAGCCCCAGAAAATGGATACTTTTAGGTTTTCCCTCCAAAGAGACTTTTCAGGGATCTCTTTACATCTTTATTCCTCAGACTGAAGATGAAGGGGTTCAGCATGGGGGTGACCACAGTGTACATCACTGAGGCTGTTGAACTGGAGTGTGAGCTGTGGGTTGCCACAGAACTGAGGTACACACCTAGGCCTGTGCAGTAAAATAAGGAGACCACGGAGAGGTGAGATGCACAGGTGGAGAAGGCTTTGTACTTTCCTTGAGCAGATGAGATTGCACGGATGGAGGACACTATCTTGGAGTAGGAGTAAAGGATGCCAGCAAGGGGACAAGTAACCAAGAGCACAAGTGCAAAATACATCACCACATCATTAAGGAAGGTGTCAGAACAGGCAAGTTGAACCACCTGGTTGAGTTCACAGAAAAAGTGGGGGATTTCTAAGTGTGTGGGGAAGGACAGGTACAACACCATTAAGCTTTGTAGCAGGGCATGCAGCATGCTCAGGATCCAGCACACCAGAACCAGCAAACCACAGAGCTGGGGAGTCATGATGGCAGTGTAGTGTAGGGGGTGACAGACGGCCACATACCTATCGTAGGCCATCACAGCCAGAAGGAAGTTGTCCAAACCTACAAACAATGTAAAAAAGTACATTTGGCTGATGCAGCCTCCAAAGGTAATGGCCTTGCTCTGTGTCTGGATGTTCACCAGCATCTTTTGGATGGTGGTGGAGGTGAAGCAGATGTCCACAAAGGACAGGTTGGAGAGGAAGAAGTACATGGGTGTGTGCAGGTGGGAGTCTGAGACGGTGGCCAGGATGATGAGCAGGTTCCCCAGCACAGTGACCAGGTACATGGAGAGGAAAAGTCCAAAGATGAGGGGCTGCAGTTCTGGGTCCTCTGAAAATCCCAGAAGGAGGAATTCTGAAACTTCTGTATTGTTTCCTGGTTCCATGTGGTGGATGTGACTACTGGAAAGAGAAAACTGTTACAGCTTTTCACACATATGGACACTGCTGATATGGTTGAAGTGTTACAATTTATCATGTGTCTGGTCATCCTGGGGCATCCCTATTGCCAATATTGAGGAGGAATCCCGTCTCTCTCTAAGCCTGTCCCCAAGAGTTCATGCATTTTACTGTTTTAATGAGACATTTCTTCTTACCGTGGAAGAGTACACGTGCATTGCTGGCCTCATTCCAGGCACTGTCCAGCCTCAAAAACCAAAGCTCCTACATCCCAATGATGGGCAAAGAACATGTACACAGTGGCAAATCACAGGTCTAATATATTTTTGTGAAAATGATATATCACATGTATTGGCATATGTGCCAACTCACTGAATAATACCTCAAATCAATCAAGTATGTGTGGTCCTTCGAATATTAATTGTAATTTAATAAACCTGCTTTAAAACAAAATAATCATGTAGTATGTCTGATGATGAAGCACTTATGATAAAAACAAAAGCAATTATAATGCAGACAGCAGGTAAGCAGGTGTATTAAGGGTGTGTGAGTGTGTGTGTCTGCGTGTGTGTGTGTGTGTTTGTGTGTGTGTGTGTGTTGCTGGGGATTTCACCCAGGGCCTTGTATATGCTAAGAAGGTGCTCTAGGGCTCTCGCACTGACTCACACCCCCAGCTCCAGGACTGTTTTTAATAGGTGACCAGAATCTCAGTAGAGAATGTGACAATTGAATAGAGTCCTCAGGAGGTCCAGCAGGAGCCAGCAGGCCAGCAGGCATTTCTACATGGCAGAAGGAATTCCCAGTGCAAAGTCCCTGAGGCAGGAGAATGTATAGGAAACACAAGGGCATCAAGCAGTCAGTGTGAAGAAGTCTATGAGAAATAGGGAGAATGATCAGAGATGGTGTCAGAGGATGCTGAGGAAAGAGGTGGCCTCCCTGCTGGAGCTGAATCTGCCTGAGAAGGGAGGCCTTCCTCCCCACTACACCTTCACATATTATTAACTTCCTTCCCAGCATCCATTTAATGGAAATGGACATGCTACATACTACCCTGTATTGTTGAGTTGATCTATGTACTATGACCATCACCACCTTGGAATATCTGAGTCCCAGAGTCCTGCCCTGAGGACGGCACACATGCACACACACCACCCTGTCATCACTGTGGCCTCTAACCTTCACACCACACTGTTAGACTCCTAGTGTATACAATGCAATCTGGCCAGATCAAAATATCTTTCCCCTAATGCAGAAATGGCAGCCAGAACACCCATTTTGTAAGCCTCCCATGGACAAATAAACATGCAGCCAATTCTGCTACAGTAAATGCTAGATTACACTCTGCATTTAAAGAAACACATACGTGGGGAAATGTCAATAAACAGAAAAATAGTGGAATGAAATTGACATGTTGCTAGGGGAGTGAGGTAATAAGCCCAGATGGTCCCTGAGAGACCAAGAGGAAGAAACCGCTTCCTTGCTTCTGGTGTGTTCCAACCCAGGGTCCATCTCCTGGGCACCCTGCAAAAATAAGAAAGGGGCAAAAATAAACACCTCCAAAGTCAAAAATAGCAATGTCTTTATGATTTCAAAGTGATACAGAAAGGACACAAAGATAAAGTGATTAAGGAGAATAAATTAGCAATTCAAAAAAGGATCCATAAAGTACAACAAGATCTTGTCTTGTTGCTATATGAAGCAGAAACTCTTGTTTTCTCTGTGCCTCTTCCAGACCTCCTTGACCAATGAGTTTTTCTATGATGGCTGAGGAGTCCTCTTCCTCACTTCTCTCCTGTGGCACCTGTTTTTTTATTCTTGGGCTTTGGATTTTAATTGTCTACTATTTTTTCTTAACAAAGCCCCTGGGTGCACTCTGGCCCTGGTTCTGGTCTTCATCCAACAAGCAGAGGTCTCTCCAGTAATTATCTGCAAAACCACATATGTCATGAGAGTCCTGTTCCTTTGCTTCCTTCCTATGACTGGGGCCTTGTGTTATAACACATGCACTTCACAGTACTCAGTCTATGACCTTATAAAACCAGATCCAGGTGAGCAAAGATTTCACCTGCTCTGTTCACCTTCCTATTCTCACAAAGATACAGAAGTCTGTCTGCAGTTAGTAGAGAAAAATGTAGGAAGGTAGTAAGTTATGTAATTCAAAAACTGCAAGGAGAATGCAACCAGGTTCCATGGGACTGCTTCCAAACAACCGTGTTCAACAACCTGAATGGAGCCTCAAAAGCTAGCAGAAACCAGGTGGCAGTGTGGCTCAGTGGTGCAGCACTGGTCAGCATGACCGAGCCTCTGGTTCCATCCTTTGCAATGCAAAAACCAAAACTAACTGGAACAAGGCTAACAGGAGCAAGTCCAAGATATCAACAGGAATTAGTAATTAAATCAACAAAAGCTTTGGCATATCAGAATATAACATGTAATGTTCCTATAATATCCTGTTGTTAATAAACTCCCAGCTGTCACTTGTTGAATGAACAAAGAATTGAGCCTGAGTATATGTGAACATTTCATATATGACAAAATTTCATTTCAATTTAGTAGAAGATTTGATTGTGGAATAAATGCTCACATAAATGTCTGCCTGGAAGAAAATGAAGTTGGCCCCCTACCTCACTTAAGTTAACAGTGACCAGAGAAGATAAGACCTAAGTGTAAAAAACACCACTGATTTTAGTTGAACAGCTACAAATTATATAAAAATCTACACTGAGCAAGAACCTAGTAAGGCAAGAAACTCAGGTGTAAGAAGAAAGATATGTACCAGTAAAAAAAAAAATTGAATGATTTTCATGGTCAAAAGTACTACCTGAGAACCAATGGATAAATAATAATTTGTAGAAATCACTCAAAATACTGATCCTGGTAGAAAATAGACAAATAAGAGTAAAGGGACACCAAAATATTTGCTTAAGCTCACTAATAATTTATGAAAACAGCAAGAAATATTTTATTCACAGCCCCCATTCTTAGGAAAAGCTCCTGAAGATCTGTTTCATCAGTTGTGGTTAGAATTTTTAAACAGAAAAAAGAGAGCTCTCAAAATTAGGTAGAACAGATATGACTCTGGACCACGTACAAGGGAGACAATCTGAAGTCAGCTACAAATACCAAAAGGATAAAAACTCCTTAACTCAAGGTCTCTTGATCTCCTGAATATTGACATTCTGGGACAAGTTAATTCTCTGAGGCAGGTGCTGGCCTGTGCATTGTGGGAGGGTCAGCAACACCCTTGAGCTCTCATGACCCCTCCACTGAGTGACGGCTGAAAATGTCTGTGAAACTTGTTCTGTGTCAGGGAGGGGCATCCCTTCTGGTTGAGAATCACTAGTTTGAACTTAACAATAGCAACGTATTTTTTGAAACATTGATATAGCAGTGAATTAGTGAGAGCCAATATGAAAGGCATGAAAAGTAAGAGTAGCACAGCCCCATTATGAAATGCTGTGCATCCTTAGAAATACCTAAACTGCACTGAGCTGATCATCTGCAGGAAGTCCACAGGAATTAGAGTGAGAAGGTGGGAGACCTTGAGGAGAGAACAGTGCACCAAATGAGAGAACAGTGAGGAGTGCACGTGATTTTTCTCATGCATTTTCATAGAAAGTATTGGAGCATGTATGTACACATATTACAGAAAGAAGAACTTTAAAAGAGACTGATAACTTACAGAATAGAGAATGACAGCATTGATTAAATTAGTATACGTATGTGATAGGCTGACAAATCCGGCTCCGTGAGAATATTATAGGCCAGACTCTAAGGGAAATGACCAAATAGACTCCATTTTACTCTGAGTCTCCATGTTATGTAGGAAATAAGCTTCTCCCATGGGAACACCCTGCCTCTGCACCCATCAACAGTTACTTAGAGCAACATATTTAACAATACACAATGACAATTCCTATGTAAAGAAAAATTGCTCTCTTTTGATTCCTATTGCTCCTAAACAATGTACCATGTGAACAGTGATTGTGTGGATGTTAGTAACCATTCTTTAGTTTGTACCTAGGTAAGGGTCATTTTGACCTGCTTCTCCCTCTGTTGATGATCTCATGATATTAGTTTGTAATTTTGAATCATAGCAACAGACACTTTTGATTGATGTGATTTTGGTTTCAGAAGCCCTACAACCCTATGGTCAGGGCTATTCTCCCAATAGCCATTTTTTGGGTCATTGTGTGAGACAGTCAGCCAACCGGCTTAACAAAGACTCTTAAAATTTTGACTTCTAGGTGTTGATCGGTGTGTTCTTCTGTTGTGCCTCATAACATTTGGAGGCCCCAGCGAGATCATCGTTGCCTGGTAGGTAATCACCGCTCACCACAGACCTGGGAACTCCTGCGATGGGAGAGGCCACAATGTTACTCCTAGGGGAAGTCCTCTGAGAGACGTTCCTCAGCCCCAGGCTGCATGGTCTGTGGAGCCCCGTCCCAGACTGAACTAAATTCTCTGAGCATCACCTGTTTCTGCACCCCTGAGGGACCAGTAAGTCTGTTTCTGGTGGATCGGTATCTGAGGACTCTGAGGAAGGCTGGACGCAGCATCACTTCCCAAGTCCAGGACTGGAAAGACATTGCCCAGGCCCTCAGGTCAGGAATCAGGAGTGGCCACTTGTCATTGTCTTTGGTGTCTTGTCTGTTCTGTGTTTGTTCGTCTTTTTCTGTTTTTTGTTGCCTTGAGTGTGGACGTGGGTCAGTCTCCCTCATGTTCATCATATACACCCTTCAATGCATATTGACAAATTTCCAGGAATTCCAGAGTAGGTCCACTGATGACAGGACCTGCTGTGACATCTTTTCTCTCTCTAAATTCTGTGAGAGAGAATGACCAACTTTTGAGGTCAGATGGCCCCCTCAGGGGACGACCAAATTGTCTTTGGGCAGCCTGAACAATCTGATCAAATGTTTTATAGTCAAATTTGGAAAAACATGGTTAAAAAGGTTTTTAACCATTTCAATAAAGCTTACATTAAAATATAATCTGCTCCCAACAGGAACTTCCAACTATTGGATTTGGTCCACCAAAATGCCAGACTAAAACTTTGATGGCTGCTTTCCAAGAGACCAGAAAAAGTGGTTTAGAACAAGATCCCAACCTGAGGGGGCTCTCCCAAGGAGACCAATGGAAGCAGCTCCCTTGCTGTCTCTTCAGGAAACTCCTTCAGGGAGGGATAGGGCATAACCTTGTCTATATTCTCTTAATTCTTTTTCATCTCTGATGAGAACGGACCACATTAGGATGGAGGCCAAAAAGACTTTTAAAATTCTATCTTTTTGAGTTCATAATTTCAATCTGGTGAGCCTAGGTTAATTTTTATCAGAACTATTTTATCCAACTATAAGGTTTTCTTAATGCTCTGTTTCATTCTGAGACCAGTTTACAAGGGTTAACTCTCAGTCTAATAGGATTTAAAAAATAAGCTATAAGGTGTTTGTGCATCTGTACTTCATGTATATGTACACCCATGTATTTTGGTACCAAAATTGACATGTGAGCTCATAAATTAAAATTTTAAAAAATGGATCCAAATGCTTTTGATTCACATGATTTAAAAGGTTTTAAATTGGGTAAACAAAAATATGGCTTTCAAGGTACTAACAGTTTTGTTTCTAGATGGTCAAAAATAATAAAATGTGAATTTTATAAAATGTCTAGTATCCATTGTTTTTAGGTTTTTCGTCAGCAGGAAAGAAATGACTGATATGGCCCAATACACTTCTCTGATACCTCAGTTTTTAAAAAATAACTAAATTAGATTTAACATATATGGGATTGATCATGGATGTGTTTGTTAGAGACATCTGATTGGTTTAGAGAGTTAAAATGCTGACTGTTAAATATAACACCAAGTACTCTTAACTTCTTAAATTCCACAGGGTAACATACTTAAAACATTTTTGGTGTTTTCATGAATTGGTAAATAAAAAAAAGGATTTAAATTTACTTTATGTTATCACTGAAATCACAGTTACTAACAGGTATTATTCTATATAAATGGTCCAAAAGTTTCAACTGTATTTAAATATTCTGTAAGTAACAAACTATTTCATCAGATTAAAATGGAGTAATTTATCTAAATTCATAAATTTATAAAGGTTGTTTCAGAATATAAATTTTAAAAAAGGGGATCAACAGATTAAAACATTATAAGGTTTTAGACATAAAATATATTTAGTAAAAATGTTTCTAGATAAAAATGTCTTTATGTGATAAAATAAAATTGTAATACAGCTAAGTAAACAGCAAGAGGGTCTAATTAAGAGATTACAAAAGTGTAAATTAAGAATAAATTTTAAAATGTTTATGTGTACATATAAGTCACACAACAGTTAAAACTATTCAAGGTTTTCTACTAAGGTCAAATATTAATGTACAGATACAAACCAAATTTCAGTCTATATGCTAAAATGACCAATGATTCTTAAAACATTAATTTACTTTTAATATTGTATCTGTTAAGTTTTATTCTCAAGAGCAACTAATCTTAAAAATTGGGGGTTTGTACAACTCTGGTTATACAGCAACTGTTAGAGTATTGTACTACATTACAAACTCTAAATTTTCTTTAAAAGTTAAACGTGGTTAATATAAAAACATCAATGTAATTATGATTCTATTACTCTTATTTATATATTAAAAGTGTTCATATCTTCCAGGTATACAAGTCTTTAAATGGTTTAAAAGAACATTTTATCAAGTTGGTGTTCTCCAACCTAAAGTTATGGTAAATTTAAACTTACCAAAATAAGAAATTTTATTGCAGATTTATTTATATCATTTAATGTTCTGTAACTGGACCTGAACCTTATGTTACCTTCTGCACTGAGATGAAAATGTAAATACATTTCTGTAAGATAATAAGAGTTGATCTGTTTAGAGGTTAATATCATGAAACAGGAAAACATTTTGCCACTTTACTACACAAAAGGAAATTTAAAAGCTCTCAGCTTTCTTTGATTCATGTTTTAGGTGTAATATCATACTGTGTTAATTAACATTTATATAGACTTAGGAAACAATATATGTAAACTTTATAAAATGATATTTAAAAAAGATAAAGATCAGTTTCAGAACTAGACTGCTTTACCTAAGATATATGAAGAGCCCTGCCTTACCTGAGATGAGGCTCTGTTTCCTACCTTACTACATGTTACAATGGCTCCAAAATAAGTCAGACTTCAGCTCATTCAAAGTTAGATTCAAAAGATTGATTTTGGGCTCGGGATATAGATCAGTTGGTAGAGTGCTTGCCTCACAAGCACAAGGCCCTGGTTTCAAATCCCCAGCACCACAAAAAATAAATAAATAAAAGATCGATTTTGTTGTCATAAAATTACTGTGATCTCAAACACAGGATATAATATATACCTCAGCCAAAATTTAAGACAGCTATTACACAACTAAATATGTTTTTACTGTTGTTAATTCCAGTTTGTATTTTCCTTGTGAACTGTGTAACTGTTGACTGGTTAATGTTTTACAGAGGAACTGCTTCAAGAACAATCTAAATTAATTTGAGATAATAAGTCATCACCTATAGGACAGGTAATATAGACCCCAGTTTAATAAAAGTTGGTAAATAACTATAAAGTCATAGTCATTAAAGTTAAAACCCAGTACTCTTACTGTATGATTGGTGAAACTGACTTGCTGGATGTTTAAGATCAAAACTTAAAGATTGAGATTAAAATAAAGGGGTCAAGAAAATCAGTATTTGGCTCTTGCCCTCAGAGTCAGCCTAAACCCAGGGAGCTTTGCAACTCTGGGTCACACAAACATCTGATCAGGGAGACTGATGGGACCACTAGAGGATGAGAAGCCCATCAGTGCATCTGCTGCAGAGGAGGGTCCTTGGGAAAGGGAGACATCCCTAATGCTTCCAAAGGAAGCCACCTCATCAAGGAGACCCTACCAGGTGAATGGCACTAAAGGAGCTAAGAAGCTGCTCTCAAGTTCCCCAAGAGTGACCCCTGTGGGAACTCAGCTGATCTTAACAGCAGATATGAACAAGGTCAGTTTGACCAGCTTGATCGTAAATTCCTAGCAAAAACATTTAAAACTGAAACACAGTCATTCCTGGACATTTCAAAAACTGAACAATAGTTATTTTAATGTAACTTGAGATGTACACTTGTGTTATCCCCCCAAAATAAGTAAAACTAAAGGTGACAAAAAGATTCTTAGACAAAAATGTCTGATAATTATCAAAAGAAACTGCCAGAGGTATAAGTTTTTAGTCAGCTTAAGGTCTACAGATCTTTCTAATCTCCAATACAGGTAGACTTAATCAATGTTTGCTAGTATGATTCTCTAACCCTAAGTAACAAAAATAAAGGACTCTTTATTAAACAAAGAGATCATGCCAAAAAGTAGATATTTTACAAAAATCAGATGACAGTAAGTAACTTAACGAAATGTTGTGCTTATATTCCTGATAACTCTGACAGAGATAACATTTACATTTGAGGCCTTATCCTCTCCAGCCTTGTTAGACTTTGTGAGACCTTTTCATGTAAACAACATCTCAGCTCTTCCACCTCCTGGTAAGAGATTATTGATTTCTATCATCTTCATGATATTCATTGACATGTTCCAGTTGCTATTTATTTTGTACTCATGGTTTTTTGTTTCTGTCATAAAACAAGACTTTTACCCCTAGAAAGATCCAATTTATAAAAAGGAACTTTTTACTGCTTGTCCCAACCCACAACACACCCTCTCAGCTAGGAGCAGCAACAGCGGTCATCGCCCTTTTCCCTTACAGCAGTAAAAAGTCCCTAAA